>NW_009619003.1:0-22419 GCF_000690535.1 Cariama cristata | reverse complement strand
AAAAAAAATCTCAGTGCAGTATTATGCTCTTTATTAAGTAAAGCACTTGAATAGTCCTTCACTTTGAGGTGAATTTTGTCACATTTCAATGTAATTGTACAGTTGGTTTAATGTGGTGCTGGGCGAAGACGATAAAATTCTCTCACATAAAGAGTGTGCCAGTGTAGGAGCAAAATGTGAAGGCAAGAAGGTTGCTGCTGAGAGGAGCGTTTAGCTGAATGGCAAAGAAGAAAAGTATTAGCGATGGAGAGAAGTGTAAAATAAATCAAGAGAGTATTATTTTGTTGGAAGACCTATCTGAGCCCTTTCGTAGCTATTGTGTGCAGGTAATGCCACTGTTGTGTTCATAGTGCAGAGCTATTAAGATAAGGGGAACGGACACTGACAAGTGGGTTGACGAGCATCCCTTTTTGGTCGCAGCAGCAGCATCCCTGCAGCCTCGCTGTGCTGCTGGCGGAGCCAAAGCCTTGCTCATTGTTTGCTTTCCTTTCACTTCAACAGCTGGGTGGGCTACACTTAAAGCTTGAAGTGCCCTTGAATGTTTTCGAAGAGTTTTCCAGCAAAATCAGAGTTCTTGGCCTCATCTTGTTGATGGGAAAAATAAGAACATGAAATAACTGCGAGTAGGTTGGTTGTGTACACTCTAATCAGATGAATGCCAGGAAAATGCAACGGCAGGTGGAAGCTGAAGTAGTGCAGGCTTAACTTTAGCTAAGGTGGGAGCTTCCATGCCAGGGTGTTTGTCCTGCCAGATAATGGCCCGAAAAGCTGACCTCTACCTCTCCTGGCTCTTTGAGGCAACCTGGCAGCTTCTGAGAGGAGCTGCACCCTTCGCTTGCCGAGGACTTGGGTGCTGCTGGGTACCTGTATCTGCATGAGCAGGCACCGATAGTTGTGGGGTTTTTCTGCCACCTTCTCTCAGATCCGGTGTGTGAGAGCTGGGTGTTTCCTTAAGAGCGGTGGTGTTAAGACAGCTCAAGAGTCTGTGGCCTGTCTAGGTTATGAATTCTCACTCTGAAATGGTATCATCCCTTCAAAACCAAAAGCAACCACAGAATCAGATGAAGTGCATCTTCATTGGCCTTTTTCCTCCTACTTTTCTCTGGAAAATGCTGGCGTGTTTTGCAGTGCGACTCGCGTTGTCTTTGTCTTTAAGATTTTAGTTCACAGGTTTAAGTGTTACTTTTCAACACCATTAACTAACTTAATTCCTGGTGTAATTCTGTTGAAACTGGATTTTGAGTTGAATGAGGGTTACCTTTACCTCTCTGTGTGTATGTTTGTGTATGTGTATACAGGGTGGAATGGAAGGGTCTGGGAATTCATTTGAAGGACTCCCTTTGATTTCTGTGGGTTCAGAATCTGGCTCAGGTGCCATTTGCACACAGAAAAAGGTGGTTACTAGACTACCTCTGTATTTTAATCACTGTGATGTAATTTCTTTCTTATTGGAAGGCTGTTTGTCAGAAACAAACTGTATGCATACATGTGTCTCTTTCCTCTTCAGTCGATGAATGTCCCAAATTGCTTTTGCGACCATATAGGTATGTTAAACATGCATCTGTTTAAACCAGATGGCCTACTTACCGACTTTTAAAAAAATTTTCTATCCTTAAAATATGTTCAGATGCTAAATGAGAAAAGAATAATTTTCTTTTTTTTTCACTGGTTTCCTGTGTTGGTTTCATTCTAACAATGTCCTTTTCAGGGCCAGTTTCTGCTAGTTCGTGTTTTCTTCTTTTAAATAAGAATGCCTTTTTTCCAACTGCCTCTAAGACTTTTTCCAGTGCTTCGTTAATGTTTAAGATTGTCACTGTGCTGTCTTTCACATGCCTTTGATGCCACGCTTTTCCTATGTTGTCTTAAATAGGTCATACCAGAGCTATGTGATTCAATTTCCCTACCTATAAACATCAGCTCAGTCATCAGCTGTACAGATGAGGTTTACATCCTTATGTTTATATAGTTCGTTGCTCAAAGAAATTATTTAATAGATTTCTAAAACCAAATGTTAAGAGATTAAAAAAACCCAAACCAAACACAAAGTAATCAAAAAGCTTTTACTTTTTTCCCTGAAGGTATTAAGATTTGTTTATTTTATAGTAACCAATTTTGTACTTAATTTCCAGATATTTTTTTTTTTAAAATAATATTCAAAGAAATACTAATAAGTTGATTCAATTTTATCTTTCAGTTGGGAATGTTAGTTTGTTTTGGTGACTGGAGCATTGCTTGCATGTAGATGATTTGCTAATCTCTACAACAAGACAAATGTTAAACTGCATAGCAATATTAAAATGTAGCAATGACCAAGAAGTGACTGCTGAAACAGAATTTTCTTACTTGGTGTGTATTCAGTCCTCCCCGATTCTGTTTATTTTTAAGTAATTAATAAATAGTTCTCACTAATTCTAGTTTTTCTTCCATCCACCGTGCAGAGCGAAACCTCCATGGAAGAGGCATAGTTTGATTCTGTGCGTGCTGATGGTGTAGGCAGCAGTTGGTAATCTGGCTTTATGCCTGGTGCTATATTTGTTAGAGCTGGATTTTCAGATACCAAGTTACCTGCAATCTGAGCAGTTAAAAGTAGTAATAATAAAAACATATTTTGCATGTAAGCGGCACAAACTTGGTGTGAAATCTGAGAGAAGAGTCACTGTGGGATACCACAGTGTCATTTATTAAGTCACTTTTCAGAGCACATTCGTGCTTTAAAATTTGGATGGAAACCAACTCTTGAATACAACGATGCCAGT
The DNA here is from genome assembly GCF_000690535.1 of Cariama cristata. Taxonomy (NCBI): domain Eukaryota; kingdom Metazoa; phylum Chordata; class Aves; order Cariamiformes; family Cariamidae; genus Cariama; species Cariama cristata. The sequence goes on along the minus strand of NW_009619003.1, from coordinate 19,663 downwards.
GTATGAGAGATGCTATGAACTTTTAAACAGTTGTTTGCATATTTTCTGCAGCACAGCTGACTGTCCTTAACTATGTCCCACTAAAATAACAAGAGATAGTACAATACCGGGAAATGATATGAGGTACTGGCGTCGACTAAGATATATTTGCAAATGACAACCAGATTTTTCCAGGCAACGGAGTGATTTATTCCCAAACGTCAGCCACCTCTAAGATCTGTTGTGTGGTAGACCGTTACCTCGACTGTTAAATGGAAAAGGTTAGTAGCTCCAAATTACAGCATCAGTCTGTAATTTGGATCAATTATTAAGAACACAACATTAAATTCTTTGATCAAAAACCTGCGGGAGTTCTCAAGCATTTAAATAAAAAGACTTCAGATTACTCAGATGAACATGAAATTTTTACAGGAAATAGGTTTGCCATGGACTTTTTTTTAGTGCTCTGGACGCTAAATATGCCATAAGATGCATTAGTTGTATTGAGTGAAGCTATTTCTTACCTTTAGGTATGCAAAGAGAAGAGATCAGTGAAATTTTAGGCTGGTAAAACTGCAGTGTATCACCAACTAAAGGAATTTATTTAATGTAAGACTGAGCAGTTATGACCTGTGTACAAATTCTTTGAGAGAAAGAAAGGAGACTTTTATTGTAAAAATCGTTTACAATTTAGAAAGCTGAAAGAAAAATTACTGTGTGAAACAAAGCTGTTAATAATACATGGCAATAAACCCTATATTTTTTGAGTATCACAGTTAACTCTCTGGACAAAATAAAATGAACTCTTAACCAACTGTAGAAAGAAGAGTGTCAAAGAGGGGATTTCCTAGGGTGGAGGGACAGGGAAGAAATTCCAGCTTTCAAAATTGCTGGATTTTCTTTGTGTATAGCTAAAAACTTGGCTTTTAAACAGCCTATAAGTGCATCTTTCACATATTCCTAACATTGCCAACTAGGGAGGGCGATCACACTACTATTGATTTTTTTTTTTTTTTTTTTTATCCTCAACTTGAGAACGTGGAATGAAAATGTTAGGATCTTTCTTTTTAATAAGTGTGTTGGAATCTTGAGAAGTGAAAGGGGTATGAGTTTTTGTTTTAAAACCCAACAGTGAAAGAAAGAGGAAATTGAGTGTGAAAAGAAGCCAGTGGCAGAGTTCTTTAACTTCCGAGTAGCTCTTCCGTATGTTAGAATCCGCCTTATCAATGGCTTTGGCTCCTCATTAGGCAGAGCTGGCGTTGTTGTCGGTTCTAGTGCAGGAAAGGTGCGTGGTTTCAGTAACCGTAACTCTTCTTTGTTTAGTTGAAAGCCAAATGATTTAACCCTATTACATGATGATGACTAAAAACTTCTATCCCTGTGATTACTGAGGTTATTAACCATCCTTGTTAACTAGATGTGTAATGGGGGAGAAAAAAAAGATAATTTGCAGGCAATTTTAAAAAACTGATCAAGAAGGTTTCTGATCTATGTAATACCATTAATGAAGAACTAAATGAAAGGAATATAATGCTAACCAACGTGGTTTTGTGGAAAGTATTATGTGTGTTTATGTGTTTTTAGCAGAGCAGAATCTGGTTTGTAAATACATCTATGGAATACACGGAAAGTTCTACAAGACTTCTCACTTAAATGTTTTGATTAATAAATAAACATGGCACAAATTAAATGGACCAAAACCTTGGTAACTGGAACATCGCAAACCAGTGGCTTTTGATTAAGTAGATGTTCCTAGTGGGCCTAGGGGATTTGTTCCATGGGAACTGTATTATTTCAAGATTTTAGTGACATGGAAGAAAGCTTTTTTGCTAAGTTGGGCTTAAACAAAACACACTGTGTTTTAAGATAGGCAGAAATACAAATTTCTAGGAAGGAGAAATTTAGAATAGAAGTTTAGGACCAAAAGCTCTTCCTGTAGACATACAGACCTTGAAAAAGATTTGAGTGATGTGGTGGTTGATCAAGTCAATGTGAACTGATGCAGTGGGATTTTTCTGATGGGATCAATAGGGCTGATAGAATTATTGAATATACAGACAGAAGTGACAGGTAGGGTTGGGGAGATGGTGAGATCTCAGATATGTCTGTTCCTGAAATGTTTAGGAAAGTAGACCTATATGCTGGGAGACCTCTGGAGTGGATTTTCTTCACCTTGTAAAAGAAAGTTAGGAGGAATCATGATAAGCACTTATCTACATAAGGACCTAAACTTTGATAACAGGGGTTCCTCCAAACTGGTTGAGAAAACAGTTAGTTTAGACATGGTCTAAAAATCAGAGATAAGTAGGCTCAGACTAGTAACAGTAGTAACTAGTAACAACAGCAGCTAGTTTTGAAAGATTGTGGTGTGCTGTCCTTCAGTGCAATGTTTTAAAATCTAGAGAGAACATTCTTCTAAACCAGGATATGACCACTGCAGTAGATCAATTCAGTGATTCTGTCCTACAGCCTGTATTGTGCTGGTCAGGCACATCGATCCCGTTACCCCTCCTCTTTCCTAAGTCCATCAGCCTGTGGTTCTCAATCTATCCAAACTGCTCCTTAAATGATGTCTAAATAATCTGCATTTAACTACTGGTCAAAACCTGCATATACCATGTTGCTGACCTAAGATGATAAATGAATGCTTTGGCTGCTACCTTTAAGGTGAGATTGCTTGGTTTTGGTCTGAAGGGGCTGGAAGCAATTTCTTAGGAGTTAAGCTACAACAAATCATTGCATTGATTTTTGGTTAAACTTCTTTCTTATCCTCAGTGTTGGTAGCCCGGAAAGGACATGACTAGATCTTTCAGCTGTGAAGAAGGTGCTGTATGGGTGCAAAGGAGAGCTTATTCAATATAAATGCAAAAGAAAATACGGATGCTTGACTTCAGTGTTGGACATAAAAGAAGATTTAGTCAGATTGTAATGTTTTAGAGCTTTATCTGACAGCCTCATGGTGCTGTGTTACAAAGTTTTGCTATAACAAAGTGTCAGCCGGTGACATATGTAACTAAGTATTCATACCTTGAAACATAATCCTTTGTTTTCCTGCCCTAGTAAATTGAAATAAATGAAAATTCCATTTAATCTCTAATTTTTGTGCAATTTTGACAAGTAATGATTTATAACTTGATAGAACAGTGATAAAATTTGGCAGTCTTATTGTATTACACTTTAGATATTCCAAGAAAATCCAGACTTTTCTGTTATTTTTTCCCATGTGTGAAAACTAATGTTGGAGAGCTTAGTAATTACGTATAGTTACAGACTTATCCATAGATGAACGGAATCTATTCACATGAAATAAAGCAATATCGAATTGTTTGACTGGTTCAACTTTGCCTCCTTTGATGAATTTTTACAGCTGTCTTAGAGTCTGTTGTCCGTGTATGTTCTGCATGTGCCCATATTTCTTCGTAGCAGTAGCAATGTGAGAATGAACGACGTCGTAGGTGAAATACTCATCTGAGGCTGTGGGTATCTATGTTTCTGGCTGTGCTGTAGCAATTCTTTATAACCTAAGGCAAGGTAGTTAATATCTGGGTTTTAGGCAGTTGTATAAAAGCATGTCTTTATTCCATGGGGATCCAGCCTTGGCACAGTAGAATATACAGTTGTCCTCTAGGTAATAGGAAATAAGGTCCTGACTGGGGAAAAATAGTTAAGCCTATGCTCAGCACACTGTATATACTTACACATGTGCTTGAAGCTGCCGATAAATTTAAGCAGTGCCTTAATAGGATTGTTTTCTGGAATTGAAGCCTAAGTTAAAGCCTGATGGCTCTTCCTGCATTAGCAAGCGAAATAGCCCAGTAAGAGCAAGGTAGTTGGTGCTGAGCACCAGATTGTGTGCTGCGTGGTGGTGGGGGATTACACTGTAATGACTCTTATCTGATGCTTTCAACTGGATCACTTTGAGGAAAGTCGTTCCTCTACTCAGTATCTGCTCCTCTCAGGGGCAGAGGCAGCTTTGGGGGGCCCTGACAGCAACCCCGAATGCCTACAGAGAGTTCATGGAGGAGATGGAGATGGAGCCAGTCTCTTCACAGCAGTGCAGAGCAAGAGGGCAAGAGACGATGGCCATAAGTTAAAACAAGACATTCAGCATGGATGTAAGGGAAACCTTTTCTATGTGAGGACGTTCAAGTGGTGGCACAGGTTGCCCAGAGAGATTGTGCAGTTTCCAACCTTGGGATTTTAACCTGGCTGGATGAGGCTCTGTGCAGCCTGACCTGGACCTCAGAGCCGACTCTGCTGTAGACCAGTGACCCCCTGATGTTCTTCCCAGTCGGAATGATCCTGTGACTCTGTGAATGCCCAGTGTTGGTTGGAGTTGTTGTATTGTGTTGTATTATATTGGTTGTATTAGCTGTGCTCCTGAAGGCTGCCTTGTAGTGTGAAACACAGCAGAAGCGGGCCTGGTTAGGACAATGGCTTCTGAAATGTACTGCTAACTCCAACTTTCACTCCCCAGTTGCTTTAGCAATTCTGAGGTTAGGAAAATTATCATTTTAGCTTGTTAAATGGATTGGATTTCATATTAAGCCACTGAGAAATAAGAAAAATTGGATCTCTTGGTGCCATTTTAACTACTTTGTTTTAGAGACAAATACTAACTTTGTCAAAATACTTACCTGCATCACTCTTTTAAGAATAACAAGTCTCAGAGAATTTGAATCATTCTTGTAGTTTTGTTTCCTTTGAGAGCAAGAAGAATGAATAAATATCTCAATCAGATCTTTTGTTTATCGTTTTTCATCAGTAACATGTAGGTTGAATACCACCAGTATAGCATGTGTACATTAAAAGTATCTAGGTGGCTCAACTTTAATCTTAAAATATTAAAAGAAAAAAAAAAACAGGAATTTGCTTTAAAACTGTACATCTTGTTTGTTTTAGGAGAAAAGGCTAAAAGAAAAAGCAGCAAGGAGAGAAGCCAGGAATAAGAACGCACCGGTAAGGATTTTTGTTGTTTTGATCAAACTACTGATTGTGGGTTGAAACTGTTTTTTAATTACTTCATTCCTTTCTTTAATAAGCAATGTTGTGATTAATGACCCTTTAAAGGCATTTTGTGTTTGCTTGCCTTTTCTCACTCCCTTGCTCTGATGTGGTTATAATGACTTGCTGTGGAAGGATACTGAGAAAGCGTGAAGATGTGTGTGTATGTATATATGTGTAAAAATATATGAAATGGATGGAAACCTTTTGGAATTGCAGCCTCTTTACTCTGTATATCAAGTGAGTTGCAATTTCAGCTGCGGTGCTGATGCCGTTTTTTTTTCCTCTGAATACTTGGTCATGTTTATAATTTGCAGGCAGTAAGGTGTTGGGGTATTTTTTGTCAAATCTCCTTTAAATCTGTTTGAACCCTTTCCTGAAACAGCAAGTATTCACATTGAAGTTTATTCCTTCCCCTTGTTATGCCCACAAATAAAACCTTTGCTCTCCTTTTCTTTATATGTGCGTTACTAATTTCCTAGAGGCTGTTCTAGTTTTTCATATTGCTTGGTTTGTGATAAGCTGAGATTTTATTCAGCTGCAGTGATTTTCCAGAATATGGACAGTGACGTGTGTCATTTCTCACAGTGCATCTCCTTATGCTACACATGAATAGTTACCGTTTGTTCTTGGCAGTTAACAAATATCTTACTCCCTTGAGAAAATCGATAATGTTCTTTGTCTGATTTTTGCAAGCTGACTGTGTGCTGGGAGGCTTAAGGATAGGAACATGCTTCATTCTGTAGTTCTGAAGTGGAAAGTAATTACAGTTTAAGATGAAAAGCCTGGTTATACGAAGTATTAAGTATGATTCTGTCTTCAGAGATGGCAAGCTATGAGAGCTGTTGGCATCGTGACTCCCCAATCAAGCAATAGAAATTTTTTGCATGTAATTGAATGTATAGAGATGCATACTTTTTAATGTATTGAGCAAGCATTTTAGGAAAATTATGGAATGAATGATTAACAAACATCTTAATATAGGGAGCAAACATTGATCAAATCAGGCCGTATTGCATTCCTAAATGCTGCTTGTAATTTTGCCTCTTTTTAAGGAATAAAAAAATCCCAATGTCATGTTATTCAGCAGCTGGAGAAATAAACCCATTCCTTTCAAAAGGATCTGCTTGCTGATGTACTTCTGTCCTTTTCTTTGCCAAGCAAACAAATATCTCTGTCCTGTTGGAAAATGGATGAAGTTGATCTCTATTGAGGAATGATCTGTCCATGGCAGGGGGGGTGTCCGTGGGTACAGTATGGGTTAAATGCGGAGCCTCACCCCCAAAACTGCATAAGATAAAACCACAATTTGATGCACCTCTGCCTCTCTTCTGCGCAACGCTTGCACTTGGAAAGCTGATTTACTAGTCCTGGTCTAGTGTGAGATTGGCATATGCTTTCCGTGAGAGTACCAACCGTGCAAACCTGCTATCCCTTGGACTTAATTTTATTCCTGAAGCGCTTAGCTCACTCTCTGCAAGAAGGTGCAAGCCTCAGGAGCTGACATGTCTCCTCGATGAAAACTGCTGGGCTTTTGCTCTTGTTTAGAGGCTATTTTTTGCCAGAACTGTGTGCAGCCGAGTCCTGTCATGTTCAGTGGGGCTTGTTTCAGGGAAAATGCTTCCGCTGGGAAAGGCTGCGAGCTTGGAGCTGGGCTGTTGATGCCTGGAAGTGGAAGGGAGCAGTAGATGGTAGATAAAGGTGACAGTTTCCATCTGCTGGGTGTCTGAGGAATTAATTAACAACACTCCCTGCTTCACAGAATCTTAGAGATGAAGCCACAGCAGCTGAAGCTCTCCATAGTCCGTGTGGGGTATGACTCAAGCAGCTCCTAGGAGACACCCAGGGAGAAAAAAAAACCCCGAACAAACAAAAACCAAAGGAAACAGCAAACTACAGAAACTATTGAAACAGAAACTAGTTTAGAAAATATACGCTGCCTAAATCAGGAGTTCAAAAACGTTTGCATGTTCAGTAGTGCTTTCGGAATATGGCTTGTGACCCACTTACTCTGCCGTACACAACTCCTGTGGCAATTAATAGTGTCGTCTTAAAAGAGAAAGCAATAAGGAGAACCAAAAAAGCAGAAAAGGTATTTTTAGCTGTATAAATGCAGTTTAGCAGCCGGAGAAAAAGGCTAGATCAACAATTACAAGCAGCCGGTCACTTCAGAGCAGCTGTGGTCATAGTTTATTGTTCCATGTCTACCTGCTTTGTTCCCCTTGTTTGTTTTATTAGCTGCATCTCTCTCCCATTATAAAGTCCTTGGGTTACAGAGCATTACTTACTGTCTTTCACTAGAATGTAGCCCACCAGGTCTGACATGACCAAAACGGCAGTTTGCTTTCCCATTCTAAACATTAAATAATAATTCATTATTTTTGCATCTCTGCTTTAGTATAATTCTTGTTGTCTTGTTGCTGGTTGTGCTGTGTTGCTGACTGGACAGAGCCTGGCTTGTTATTCTTAATATATGCTGCCTTTTTTTCCAAAATGAAAAGGGACTTTATTTGGAACTAAAACTTTACGGTTTACAGTTTGTTTATTTTTACCCTTTAAACCATATGCTTGTGGGATTTAATCTTAGTCTTAATTTAATCTTAGGCTCTTGTATTGTCGTACTCTTAGTTTCAGGATTTCTCTGTCCTGTACATGTTTATCCCTTTCCTGTGCCATGAATCTTGACTTCTTGACATTTTTCTTTTCCGCTACCTGTAATTTTTTTATCTCATGGCCTACCCTTTTTAATAACAGTTTTCCTTTGGTTTTATACACCCGTATTGTTTTGGGGTGGAGGGGGAATATCTCCATTTTAAGTTTTTTCTTTTGTTTTGTGGTTTTTTTTCTTTCATTTCCAAGTTTTAATGCCTTGCATGAGTGCAGTTTTTTGTCCGTATGCCAACAAGAAGGAAAGATCACCAGAGAGATGGGTCTCCTACTTTTTCTTCTGGTGCCACAGGAGCAATTGAAGGGAAGGTTTTGCTCAGCCTTCACGGCGCTGGGATGGGGCTGGCTCCCTGCGACTGGGATTGAGCAGCCAGATTCTGGCACGCGCTGCTGGCTGTGCTTGAGCAGGGGATTAGATGAGTAGGTAGCTGCAGTGTTATTGACTCCACCTTGGATAAATCCCCATGCGAGAAATAAACTGGGTAAGAAGTGAAGGCCCTTAAAGGATGCTTTGGGGAAAGTATTTCTCAGAATTTATGACCATTAATTAAATTTGAGTGCAAAAGGCTGTGAAAAGAAGTTTTCTCTTACATTCCTGTTGAAGAAAAACTGGAAGTTTATTTTTGGGGGGATTTTTTTTTATCGCGAGGTATTTAATTGTCTCCCAGTTTAGGAGAATTTGATCAGCTGTTTACAAATGCAGGGCTTTAAGATGCAAAAAGCAAATATTTGTCCTCACTTAGTACCGATAAAATTGCAGTCCTCCAGCTCTCAAACAAATTTTGATGCTGTTTACTTGAAGATGGTCTAAAGAAAATTAGGCAACCGTGTTGTCTTCTGAGACCAAGAAGTAACGCATTGTGCAGAAGCAGCAGCAACGTGGACGGCTGCTCCAAGGCAGTAGCTGGATGTTACTTGGTGAAACCAGCCCCTGGCCGCAAGGAGGACATGCCTGCGCTGTGCAGTGCTCCGCTCTTGGCTTTGCTCTTTTACTTCTAGTAATCTATCACATACTAATTTCTTAGTATGCATAAAAGACTTTAAATGCTAGTTGAAACCTAAAATAAAAGGTCCTTGCTCTGCAAGCAACTGTTAGCTGCAATGAAGCTAAACAAGACTGTATTTCTCCTTTAGCGAGTTTAGTGCTTTGCTATCCTGATGCCTTAGAGCAGTATTGATGTGTTAAGAATTATGAAGTGAGGAAGGTTTTGGTTTCTTTTAAATAAAATTATTTTTGTAGGAAAGGCATTTTCCAGGAGCAGCTGAACAGGTCTGTGGGTCAAGGTGGGGGAGCAGAGGAGGAGTGAGGAGAAGGTGCTGTTTCCTGCCCCCGTGCCGACGTACTTTGTGATTGTCAGCTATCAGCTGCCAACATCATGCAAGAAATGATAACTAGCCCCTAAAAGAAGGCATCAGTATCTGCTAGAAATAATTCGGACAGCATCTGTAAGCAGCGCCGAGAGGGAAATCTTGCTCAGTTCTGACAGTTTGGTGCATCAATTCAACCATTGGCAATCCTATAGCATAACACCATGCTGGTGTCCAAAGCAAAACAGAAAAACCTGAAAAAGGGCTAACTAGCAGACCAGAGGATGTTTATCCAAGGTCCATAAGAAAACCATAACCTGCTGAAAACCTAGGGAGATCCAGCTTGAACACATACACCTTAGTGAGAGAGTTTTTCTGTTTTAGAAAAGAATTAAGAGGACAAATTGGTGGAGTGAAGTTGAGGATGGGGATTGTTATCAGGCTGGAAAACTGACCTCTTCTGAGAGAGATCCAAGCACTCGATTGTCAGGGGCAGTTTTTCATAGGAATGAGTTCTTGCTGAGTAATTGTAGAGCATTAAAAGATCAACAGCAACAGCAGGATGATAAGTATGCTTTAACTTTTCTCATGCGGTCTCTGTCTTCACTGCTCTGTCACCAACACATTTTGCTGTTCCCTGAGGAATTAGTATTTGTGTATGAGATTTTACATATTTTACAAAATATATACCTGATATACTTTTTATATATAATTTAAGAATTTCACAATGTCACAATAAAGGTAGGAATCTTCTGTTATGAAGGGATTTATGTGAGCACGTCTGCAAAATACACCTGGGTGAGCAGGAGGAGCATTCTTAAAGATGTGACAAATTCAGGCATTGATATCTGCCTGCATCGCGTCACTCCAAGGTAGAATCCTCAATATAGCATTCTGGTTTTTGCACCTTGTGCCATACTCTGTTGAGATTTTAACCAGAAAAATACTTAAACCCGCCATTTTCTTTTAATCTCCAGTATCTCCATGGGATTTGAGATACGCTTGCTGAACATAGCTCAAGAAATCTTTGCACTGTGTGGCAAAATTCAAACAAGAAAGGGACAGAGTTAGATCACTTGGGTAGCTATTGCTCACGATCCACTGGGAGAAGTATAATCTTAAAATATCATGAAAATTCCGCATCCACTGTGTATCATTCCTGCGATTACTGGAACTGACTTCTATTACCTGACAGCTCTGCTTCTGCCTTGAATTTCCTTTTCCTTGAGATCTAGCTCATGACCTGGTGTTTAGTCTGAAGGCTCTAGATTCAGCGTTGATGTGAACAGTAATTTCAGTGTGGGAAGGGGTTTACAGGAGTGAAGGAGGAATTTGGTCTGTGCCTCCTGTGAATACAGGTTCCCAAATCCTTTTGTTCAGTTTGTCGCTAAGTGTTCTTGGGAAAGTCTCATGGGATGCCCTGCATACTCATGGTTAATGGTGAAGGTGCTTTGGTGCTGGATCATCTCTCCTGACCCTCTCATGGATGGTGTTGAGGAGCCATTGCTTTAGCTCCCTGCGATTTCTGGAGCAGAGTTTCAGGGCTAGGCCCTTCTGGTGGTCTGGAGGATGTAGAGATTGTGGAGTTTATTTTGTTCGTAGAAGACTTCAGGAGAGGGTTATGTTGTCCTGATACAGCCTCAGGACAGACCACATCTTATCACTGCTGTTTGATAGTTGCCAAGGACTTAAAGTTGTTCTTCATCAATAATTATTCTTGATTCTGCAAACCACAAAGAGCAGTAAAAAGTGAAGCCGTGATACTTCTGTTTAGCTTCAAAATCTTCCAGTGTCTTTTGTGTGGGGAGCTTACAACTGAAATTACCACATGAATTAGATCCCTTTTATTAAGTCAAGCTTCTTACTTAGAACACTTGAATTAACCTTATTTTAGACGTAGGTCTGGTACGTTAGCTCTTGTGTTCTGTACACATACCCAAAAACTCTAACCCGCTTTATTTATTTATTCATTACAAGTTTGTGTTTGTATTGTTTTGAATTTCCTTGAGAAGCTCTGTGGATAAACAGAGTCATTTGGAATGTCAATGTTTTAACCTACTAAGTTAGTAATTTCAAACAGGTTTCTTAAGGCAAAATCACAATTTCAAGTTGTTAAATAAAGAAATCGTTGATTCTGGACTACTTGTATTCTGAAATATTTTTAAAATCAACATATTCTACGATATTTAAGTTAATCTTTGAAAGTGGGTATTACATGCCTGTGTGGAAATGTCACCTGTATTTTGCTTTTGGAAAATAACATGTTGATGATTCCAGTTAATATAACACTTAAATTGCTTTAAGTAAAGCTGTAATAAATCCTGCCTTTTCTGCAATTAAGAATGTATATGATTAAACCAATATTTCTGTGTCATAACCCTGAACAAGTAACACGGAAGGATTCCGACGGATTGATTTGCCAATTATGCATGCTTCTATGAACCTTTTCATTCCAGCCACCAGCACACTGAGAATTTTAAATATATTTATCAGATTGACCATTTAAACTAATTGACCATAGCCATAGCAATTGAATTTTGTGAGTATAATATTCACAACTGTTATTTTTAATCATATGTGGTGACCGTCTGCTGCTCTGTACGCAGTAAACTGATAATTTACCAGTCTCTGCAGTGATTTCTTCATAGTCCTGGCAGAAGCATAGGTTAGGGGGACCGTCGGCCTCGCACGTGGCCTCTTACCGCCTGAAGGTCCGCTGGGTTGAGCTGGATGCACAGTGGATCAACACAAATGCATATTCATTACAGTGTCTGACATACCTATACCCTGTGCTTTGTCTTGCGTTTGTTTTCAATTTCGTGATAAAGAGAGGAAACTCCTTTTTTTAAAAAAAATTTGATTGTCTTATTTTTTTAGGGTTGCAGTTAAAGGGAAGCTTTTGAGGAAAGAAGTAGTGTGGATTTGTAAGAGCAGAGAAACAGGATTTCTCTTATGTTAGGGAGCACAAAGGTTATTGTCTTACTTGATTGCAAATGATTTTCTTAAATTTCTAGGCAAAACTGAAGAAATTTCTCCAGTAACTAGGTTAAACTCCAGGAGGATTAAACTGTTTAATTCATTATTCTTTAGGGAGCTTTTTGTTTCTAGAATGTCTGTGTAAATTTGATAGCATTGGAACAGGAGCTTTGGAGCCATCTTAGACTTCCACTGCTGAGCTTCAGAACTTTTACCATGTTAAAGACTAAAGATTTTTGTTTATTTCAGAATCAACAATATTTTGGCACTGGGAGGAAAAAACCTCAGTGGTTTTTGTTTGGTTGGTTGGTTTTTTTTATCAAAGGCTTAGGCTATCAAAATTGCAAGATTGCAAATTGAAGTAAGTATGTGCCAACATATATGCATTTCTTTCTTCCTCTTGAAGTATGTAGGTTTTGTTATCATTTATTTGGATCGTATAGTTACAAGTAACTCTTGGTGGTTGTAGAATTGAGTGCTTTGGCACCGTTCTATCCAGGCTTTTGAATGGGGAGCAGCAAATAACGGAGTTGGTACTTGAGTCGCTGCTTGAACTCTGTCTCTCCTTTGAGCAAGGGAGGGTATACATTATTCTGCTTCTTTTTTCCTCTTTGCCTGTCTCCGTGGATATTAGGAGCAGGATTCCACCATCAAGTTCATCCCTGCATATTGCAGTGTGGTGGAACCCAGGGAAAGCAACATGAGAGCTCTGTTAGTCTTGCACAGATGCCTTTCTGAGGCTAATGATTAAACCGCAGTAGCTAAGGATATATATTTTTTTCCATTTGAATACACACTTCATCAATTCAGGCAATATATTTCAGTTCAATACCTATATCTAGAAAAACAGTAGGTATGCAAGAAAACAGATAAGAACTCTTTGTGCACTGCAAAGTGCAAATGCTTATATTCAAGGGCAAAGACCTTCCCACCTGAGCTTCAGATTTCCATTTCAGCATTGATTGAATGTTTTCATGCTAACTGTATAGCACCCATGTTCTGTAAACTTAAATAGGGGAAGAAGAGAGCACTGAGACTTTGCTTTGTGATCACTGTCCATCAGTATATAAGTGTTTCATTTTTTAATATGCTGTCTTGTAAAGGTGCCAAGTGTACAATTTAAACATAACTAGCCACTTCAATGTGGTCTGGAACTTATGTGTAAATTAGCAGTGTCTTTTCTTGTTGGCTTCCAAAATTTCCTGTTCAGTTTCCTCACTGGTTTGATGCCCTCCTCAACAGTCCCAGTCTGAGCAGAACACCGATGATCACTGTGCCCCTGCCTGACTCTGGCCAAGGAGTGAGAGGCAATGGACAGTGCTGGAGCAGCACATCCACCAGTATGAAAAGAAGAAAAAGAAAAAAGAAAGAAAAGAAAAAGAAAAACACAACCAAAAAGGTGTTCTAAAGTGTTATAAGCCATCCTTTAGGGGTTTTCATCTTAGTAAACAGACCTCTATATGAGGTTAATTACAATGATACTTCGTTTGTTAATCTGCGCTATGCTACTAGTTAATAGTGTCTAGTAACCAACATTTGAAATTTCTCTCCCTCTAAAGCACAAAATTTAAAGCCATTATATCAAGCTCATTTGCTGTGTTCCATATCTGTTCTGAGCAGCAAATCAAGTTGTTTGTGTGGTGTTCTTGTTCTCTTTGCCTCACCGCAGCCCTTTGATGCTGTCACTGTTTAAGGCTGGGCTGGCAATTAAAGCGGATGGCAGGTGCTCTCTACTAACCCCTTCCTTCCCCGTCTGGGGAAGGGAAAGGAGAAAAGGGAGGGAGACTTATGGGTTGGAAAATTAAAACAATTTTAATAAAACAGTAACAGCAAAAAAGACTATAATGATATTAATACTAATACTGCTAATAATAGAAATAAAAATGTACAAAACCAATATTGAGCTTCCCAGTGATGATCGCGGGATTGTGAGCCACGGTGGACTGGACTCAGCAGCAGATGGGAACCGGATTCAGGATTAAACAGTTGGGATCAGAGGCAGGAGAAAAAGCAGGGTCCCACAAGGCTGCCAGCCATGAAAGAAGAGATGCTGACCCCCGCGGTCCCTTAGCTTTGTACTGAACATGATGTGTATAGGATGGAATACCTCCTTGGTCAGTTTTTGGTCACCTGTCCTGTCCGTTCCTTCCCACAGGTGTGACCCTTTTACGCCTTTTCACTTGTGGACCATAAGAGATCCAGCAGTGACTTTGGTTCCCACAGGCATAAGTACAAATATGGGCCTTTCTGTGTACCAATCCTACCGTTACTACCATTACTTTAGTAACAACTACAAACATCAAGCGTTATCAATTCTAAAAGGAGACACTCTGAAGTAGTCACCTTCAGAAAGTGCGGTTACTCGGAAGAAACTTAACTGAAGGAAAATCTACTGAAGAGAATTGGTCCTGTTTTAGTCAAAGCCAGGACAGATACCTGAACCAACACAGTATGGTAGAATTGCCTGGACCTGAACTTTTGGAGATCTTAATCCTCTTCTCTGCCTCTATCCTCAATCCTAAAGACATGGGAAACCCCAGACAATCCCAAAGTAATGATCTGAGGCTTGCAGCAGCTTTCACACAAAGCTTTTATTGAGGGAAGTGGAAATTCTTTCTGGATTGGTAGGTCTTTTTCCGTTTTGTTGTGAAAGGCATGTGTATTCACATGCCTCAGTTCCGTCTGTATAACGCAGATGGTTGCGTTTCACAAGGAAGCTGTATCAGACTCTTCAAACTTGTTTATTTTGCATCTTGATTTGTTCTGGTATTACTCTGAGCCACTTCCCAGCTTTCCTTACGTGTTTGAAACTTTCTTAGATTATAGACTTCAGATACAGTGGCTCGGCTCTGCTGCATCTCTCAGGTATGAACTTCTTAAGAATGAGTTAATTGGCTGATGAGCAGGGGTAACCTTTCAAATGTGTTTTGATGGTGCTGACATCCTCATGCAGTAAGGAATCACGGTTTGTTTTAAATTAAGCGGCTCTGTTTTCTCAGCATCCCCCCTGTTTATATTCTTGGAATGTGTTGCTTGCAGTATTGTACGTAGTCTGCTATAGCTACTCTCAGCAGTCGTAATTGCTACTAGTGATGAAAATTGATTTGGGCAATCAGAAAACCATTATCTGCACGCTGACTGATAATGCTGCAGTTGCCAACATTTTAAAATTCTTCTGATGGCTGTTTTTTCAAAATGCTCTGGGGTCATGCAGTCACCAGGATTCCAGCTGCTTTATGCTGAAGCTTACATGAGCATTAAAAGAAAAAGAAAAAACTCTGAACGACTCTCTCAATACATATTTTTTTTCCAGAGACTTTTTAAAGATTTAGTGGTTTGGCAGAGTCCTTCTTTGCCAGATATACTAGATCAGGAGCAGTGCGGTATCCCATGTTTTAGCACAACGTGCAGTGTTTGTAATATGTTTTTGGTTCTTTAACACTATCAGCTGCATTGATAAACCAAACAGTTTGTTATTAGGAAATACCAAACTAGTAACTAATCCGTACAGTTATTTAACAGGCTGCATGGGGAGTCTGGTAAGCCCCATACTTCCCCCAAACGGAGCCCTACCTTCTGTTGGGAGGAGTCCATTAGGATCTGAGTCTTCCTGTCTTGGCTCCAGGTCTCCCTCACGGTTTCTTTTCCTTAAGGCAGTGCACAATTGTTATTTTCTATTTTTCCTCCATTTAGTGTTTCCTTTCCCTCTTGTTTTTTTTCTTTGATTTTCTAGGAAATTTTTGAGGATTTCTAGGTTTCTTATATCTTGCTGTTTCCTCATCCCCTTTTCGCTTTGTTCTGAAGGAGCTAAATTCAAGCTGCTGCTACTTCTATTTGGTTACTTTCTGCCTTGTAAAAACTAAGAGCAGAAGGAATGGGGAACAACAGGAAGAAAGGTAATAGCATCATCTGGGAGCAAAGCCTTACGAAATGTGCTTAGTGTTTTTACGGAAAAGTTTTATGTGTGTTTTGTTTTCTTCTTTCTGTAGTCTCATATTTTCCTGACATTCCTTCAGATATATACATACTGATTATATTTTGCTGGGCTGGGCAGTTCCATTACTGCTGGATAAACATTGATTTTTCCAGTCCCACCATTCCTTCGTTGTAGGGAGAGCTAGAAGAGGTTCAGTCTCTATTACTTCTTGCACACATTTATCTTCTTACAAGAAACCTTTTAGTAAAAGAGCATCAGTAAGGGTTCAAAGCTAATTACTTGTAAGCTGAGAAAAAACAGAATTAAAGTTGTCAGTGCTTGTCCCTTGCTGTATAAATACAGTGATGCAGATCAGGAGAGATGACTCTATTTCTCCCTATCTGCTTGCCTGCACTTCCAACTGAGCCAGATCCTCAACTCGGAGTTTGTTTAGTGTGTGGTAAGGAGTGGAGGAGACTGTACATTTTCCAGCTATTCCGTGTTTTCATTTGCTTATGATGTGAGTACCATCTGTTAGATAAATGGATTAAAAATCCTTTGACGAACAACAAGTACACATAATCTGTGAGCTGGACTGTTGCTAACATCCTTGTTTCTAGCATTTACTGATTTTTTATTATTATTATTATTATTTCCCCCAAACTTTTGTGTCTTCTGACACTATTTCCCAGAATTGCCTCTATTTCCCAGGTTTCATTCTCTGCTAACATTTCTTTTGCAAAGTGGAGTTGGATCTGTGAAACCTGTTCTTATCTGGACTAGAAATTGTGATATGTAAATTGTCTTTTAAACTGTGGTAGAACTAGCATGGACTCACATGATGCCTGGTTTTTTTGTTGGGTTTTTTTTGTTGTTTTTTAAGTTTTCTCTGCAAAGTTTTCCAGGGAACCTCCGTGTTAGTTGTGGAACTCTGCTGTTCTGGTCCCTCTCAGCTTAGAAAGGATGTAGTAGAAAGACGTCCAGAAAATACAAGGAAAAACTAAAAAAAGCCTGATGTAAAAGATAAAGAAGACAAGTGAGGTGAGATACCAAGACATTTCCTAACTGACTGAAGTAAGAAAGTACTCTTTATTCTTCATAGGGAAAAGTCCCCCCAATACAATTCCAAAGTCGACACACAGGTCTTGCAAAAGTGTGTTGTGATATTCCTACCCATCCTTTTTCTTTTCATGGTGCCTGAAATTCCCCAAGACTGGGAAATAGGTTTGCTTTGTGGTAACTCTTCAGATGCCCAGATGTTAGTGGTGATTTCTGTTTCATAGATTATCACAGCCTGCCTTGCCGTTTGCTTGTAGTCTCCTTTCCTCTTTTGTGTTTGTGCGGTTTCTTCCTTAGATTATCACAGCCTGCCTTGCCGTTTGCCTGTAGTCTCCTTTCCTCTTCTGTGTTTGTGCGGTTTCTTCCTTTTTTGTTTGGTACTTGATTTTTCTTTTGTCTTTGAACAAACGAGGAAAGGCGAAATTAGTGTCTTCCCATGTGAGATGTTCTAAATTTGTCTTTGAACAAACGAGGAAAGGCGAAATGAGTGTCTTCCCACGTGAGATGTTCTAAATAACTACTGCAGAATTGAGCTATATCTACAGTAATCTGAGAGATTTTTGTTCTCGCATTGTATTACATTTAGAGCAACAACTGTGAAGGGGACTTTGTAGTTACAGGGTTTTGTACTTATTCTGGGCTTCCCTTCTGCAGAACTTTCCAACCGTTGCCTGTGTGATGGTAGATATCAAATATAGTCAACTGACCCTTTAGACTAATGATGGGTCACCAAGTGCCCTTCTGTTTGTGACATGGGAGAAGAAACGTTCACATATTTTCAAAAATGAGTTACTGCCCTTTCACAGTACATTGACACTGATCTTCCTCTTGCTTTGTGGAAAATTATCAATAAGTAGAATTCTACTTATAAATAAGTAGAATTGCCTTGTAAGCAGTTGTGTGAAGCAAGGAGTTACTACTGACAGAAAAGTAAGTGAAGCATTTGTCAGTAAGAAGAACAATCTCAATGAAAAGCTGAGAGAGCATTTCTAATCCTATTTGCTACTTGATTTTTCTACGTGTAGTTGTATGGATAGCAACATAGCAGTTTTATGAAGTACTCCATTAATGTGTGATCTTTATGTTCCCGTTTATGAGGTACAGTATTTCAGTATATTGTCTCAAAAATCAGTTTTTCAAATGGATATTCATAAGGATGAATTGATTTTAAAAAATCAGTCAGGAGCATGTAATAGGATTAGACTTGGTTTATGCAAGTATATCACTCTCCTCTGTTCATTCTTGTTCGACAATCTGCCAAAGCTTTGAAATTTTCAGCAAGAGAAATTGTGGGTGGACAGGGGAAGGTGATTGATTAATTACAGTCACAGTCAACTTACGTTTACATGATTTACATGACAGGCTATTTGAGCTGAAAGCTCATAAAGATCATTAGGCTTAATTTTAAATGGTCATCTCAAACAGTCCATTTTCTTTGATAATTCATGTACTGTTAAAAATGTCAAAAGTTATTAGCATTTTTTATTTCCCATCACCTAATATTCTAGCAGATCACATATCTACAGAAGTAGTGCTTAGGGTAATTATCACTATTCAAGGTATTTACTAACTTAGGTGATGCATAGATGAAATTCATCCTTCCCAGGCACTCGTGTGGCAAAATTCTATGAATAATACAAAAGGTAACCCACTTCTTTGGTTAATGTTGTATTATTCTCATTTAATTGTTAAAATATTCACATGCTATTGCAGTCATGTTTAGTTTAGAAGAACTCTGGTTCTTCTAACCAGAAGTTCACTGGTATTATTTTTCTGATACCTGATACTGATACTCTTACCCCTAGAAGGTTAACTGGAATGAAGTCTAGTTTACCTCGAGAAGTGCAAATACAATAATTATCCCTGAGCTGGTTTGGCCAGTGCGGTGTTAGGCAGGGATCAGGCTCTGAGCACACGGTAGGAGCGAGCGCTGGGAAGTGGGGTTTTCTCACAGTGGAGGCTGTAGGCGAACGCATCTTTCCTAGAATGTAATTTGTCAGGCTTTGGTCAGGAGATGCATTATACTCCTAGAGCTTAGTTTTTAGTTTCCTGTGCAACAGCAAGGAAAACGGAATAGATGAATTGAATGATTACAGGAATAACACAGATCTGTAGATGCTGGTTAGTCTTAGTTGTCCTTTATTTTGAGAGCTGTTGCCTGCTTCTGTACAGCACTAGAAAACCGTGCTTAGGGCTTGGAATAGCTATTCTTGTGCTCTGTTACAGCTACAGTGAAGACAGTGCGTATAAAAGTTGAAGATATTCTAAGAAGTGATATTTGCTCAGTGCTTTCAAAGGAGATGTAGGTGCTACTAAACAGTGCTACCCAAGTGGCTGATTTAGCTTTACTCTCAATTATTTTCTAACTAAAGATGATGTCCTTTTAGGTGTAAACACAGAAGTTTTGGGTTCCTTCCAAATGAATTCTGTCCCCTTTGAGGTACGAACATTTCATTAAATAACTTTGTTTTGGAGTTTCACTTAGGTTGTCAATTATGTATTCATCATATCTATATTGGACAAGTACGCAATTCCCAGCTCAAGTCTGCACTTCCTCTTTATTTGTGGTAAAATATGAGCAATGTCTGAAAATGTTTCCCAGCGTGATACCTTAAAAGTTTATTTTATATAGTTTTGCTTTAAGGAACATTTCTGTTTCCAGTCACAAGTGGATTCCAAACCAATTCTGTTTAATATCTTTATCAAAGATTGGGACGATGGGATAAGTGCACCTTCAGTAAGTTTGCAGAGGAC
>NW_009619002.1:1939-14783 GCF_000690535.1 Cariama cristata | reverse complement strand
AAAAAAAAAATAGCAACAAAGAAAAGCCCGAAACACAAGTAGCCTCAAGCACAGATAAAGCACTTTGGTCTTCTGAAGGTCCTCACACTTATCAGCATCACTTCTGTCTTCTACCAGGGATCTATACACCACTGGACCAAATTAAATTAAATCTAATATCATTCTTCACTGAGAATTACTGTAAAGCCAGTCAATGACACAGTATTAGTTCTCATTCCTTACCGGACCAGAGGTCATCAGAACAACTTACCTACATAATGCTATTTCCAAAAGTCAATCAGCATAGACAGTTTTCTACTGCACAAAGGCATAAAATAAGCCACATAACTGATGTAATTTTCATGCCATATCATATCTAAATCTATAAGCTAAAGAGACAGAAATCAAGTAATTTTAAAATAAGCACTGACTTGGTAACCACTTTCTTGATCACCAGAATTTTCCTTCCATGTAAGACACATACCAATCAGCAAATATACTTCACTCTCAAGGTCAGGTATTTAAGAACTTCAGAAACCTTACACATCTCAATTCATTTATACAGAATAAAAAAAGACCACATCAACTCCCCCCCCCATTACTTTTCTCCCCATAACATGTGACCATTCCTAACTGCAACGATCTTCATTCAAACATGGCACGAACAAACGAACAAGTTCTAGAAGAGTAAATGACTCTCTCTGTGTGCCTCACCTTACCTGTACTGATAGCAAAGCAACTTGCATCTCACATTTCTGGTTTTAACTCTTGTTATGTATATGAACAGATTCACTCCTCCCTCAACAGTTAAACTACTAAGTCTGAAGCAGAAAAGGAGACTTAACTCATAACCAAAAATTTTTACAGTGCAGTAACTGATTTTCATACATAGATGATACTGTAGAAAAAGCAACGTTCTTCCTCCGACAGGCTTTGCTATCATCCCACACAAATCCATCCTTCATTCATAAGGCCTGTTGGCCACATGACACTTCAGTCAGTTGCCTTACAGTTAAAGAGGCACAAGCCTGTGTCCTATTTCCAGTTACAGGCAGCATTATTTTATTCTGTATAGACTATTTCCTAAATATTGCTCCATTTAGAAATCTCAAAAGAATTTTTCTACCCTTTCACTCTATGTTAACACAAACAAAATAAAAATGCTTTGTAACAGGACTATGCTGGCTTTTCTCTTCTTGGAAAAGAAAAGCACTTGGAATTTCAAACTTCAGTTTCTGTACTCTGTTAGTAATCGCATAATAAGAGATTAGAAGTTAACAATGCACCAACTGTTACAGATAATAAGACTTACTTGTTAGAACAAACAAGACATCTACTAATATTAATGCGTAAATCCATAACAAACATTTGCAAAAGAAGAAAAAAATCTATTTATCTGCAAAAACAAAAATCGCAAATACTGCAGGTTTTACTTTAGGCATCGGAAAGAAAAATTTTTCAATAAGATGATCATATTAAATATAGTGCTACACAGTGTCAGGTTAAAAAAAAAAAATCAGGGTTTCAAGTTTCCTCTACAACTTCGTTCCTAATTGTGTTCAAAGCAACATGATCTAAGCAGCTGTGGTGGGAATTATTCAGGATTATTCTAGAAGAAAAACCTTTTATTAATAAAAATGGTTCCTCTTTCATGAAGGAAACATAAGCCATAGCATAAGCTGTTAAGTCACTCATACATAATACAATAAGCAGCATCCTCTTATGCAATGTGTCACTTGCTCAATCTTTAAAATAGTTTAAATTGCCACAACCTAGATACACAGAAAGGGAAATAAAGCATACAATACAACCTGAACAGGAAAAACAGTTTATTTCGTAAGACATGAAAAGATCTCTAAACACTACTTGTAGTTTCATCCCTATGTTTTTGTTCTCTCAAGGCTGCCACACGTGAGATCTCTCTTCTTCCCCTAAAGCGTAACATCGTTTTAATAAAATCCTCCTCTGCTCTTCCACTGCTTATGTTACTCATTTCAATTATTAAAACTTTCTTTCTATTGCCTTCCTCTTGTGAAAACATTTTTTCTGCACCCATACTGACAAAAGGCTTCCATCGAAAAGTCAGTCTTACACAGTGTTCTTGCAACGAAGCAGGCTCATCCTGTTCTTTGCTGATATGCAACTCTAACAAAAGACCAAAAAAATCTGACCAAAAGAACAGTTTTACCTTGAGAATCCTCGCACTAGAGATTAGAGTGAGTCAACACAAGAAAGCAGCCTTTAGGATATCATTTCTCAGAGAGTAACACGACCACAAGCTAGGTCCAAGATCAGACGAGGACCACACACTGCACTGTAGCATTATGTGTTATTTTTGTATCAGCCCCCCAAAAATGACTACGAGTGCTGCCTGAACTGTTTTGTGGGTGTGGGTTTTTTCCCTATTCCACAAAAAGAGAATCTCAAGTTTGTTATCTTTTCTTCCGAACCAGAGCAAGAAGAGAAATACAGCCCGTAGTCCTGCATTTTGCTCCAGTGAGCCAAATGAAGTATGGGGATACAGGGCCGATAGCCAAGGACTTGTGTCTTGGACATCTCCCCTGCCTAACTGGCTTCTCAGAAATTAGACATTACGAGCTTGGTCTAGTAACTGCTGATTGCTACTCTGTGAAGTGCTATTGGGTCTTCTCAGTTCCCATTGCTTTCTGGATAGAAAGAGCATCCTAAACATCTTGTGAGGTCCAAGCATTACCCCGCAAGTTCTTTCAACAAAAGCTGAACAATGTCTTACGGACATTAAACCACATTATTTATAGTAGAACTTGCTGGTTCCTCCATATTTTTTCACATACTTTTTATCATAGAACAACAAATCTGCTTTTTTGTGGAGGATTGCCTGATAATGAAAGCCTGGGACCTGCGATGTGTCTGGTGGACCCTCAGCACGGTAAGCATGTGGACCGGCCAGCAAAACGAAGGCTAGATCTATAGCAGTGGACTAAACAGGGCTAGGGCCTGGGCGGAATGAGGATCATCCAAGCCATTACTGACAAGTAACTATGGAAACCTTTTACAGAATAGTGGCAAATTTTGATGACAACATAAAATTGGGTACCAAAAGAGGACTGAGACATTGTACTAGAACACCTTGAAAATGATAGTAAAAAAAGCAGTAAAATTTAATCATAGAGAATACAACCTGAAGCACTTCTAAGGACTTACAGCAAGAGTTCTGGCTATAAACTGGCAGTTCATTAGCTGGGAGAGAGCCAGAGGATGAGATGGTGCCATGGGTGGGATCCAAGAAACATTTAGGATTCTGATCCTCCTTATTCAAACAGGATCAACTCAAACTAAACCAGGCACACAGCCCGGCTGTATCAATAATCAGAGAACCTTTTTGATGACAAGAAACTAACTTATCTTGGTCTAGGAAAAATCTAGGAAAGTTAAGTGTGAAAAAAAGGCATGGCCATCCTCTAAAATACACTGGAGTAAGAAAGAATCAATACTAAGTAAAAGTTTGGTTTATGAACACATGTATATAAATTGCCTGTAAAGTTTGATTGCAAAGTAAAAGAAGGCTTCCAAAGAAGTTTAGTTTGGGTTGCTTGTGGGTTTCTTTTTTTGAGGGGAGGTGACCAAAAAAAAAAATCTGTCCAACAGAGGAAAAAAGTTTAACCGTTCTTAAGCTTGATCTTGATAAACTGATGACAAAAGTGCCTGGAAGATTCACAAACAAGCGTTGGCTGTCTGAAATATGAAGCTTTGTCTGAAAGAATAGAAGCCAAAAGGCATCTAAGGGCGGAGAAGGTATTGCTAATCATTCGCTCAGACACATGCCCTCTCACCAAGGATTTTTTTTAAAGCCACCACCAATCCGCATTTTTTTTCCCACTGGAAAAATGTTAAGCTCCTAAAATATTTTTCATTACAGAAACATATTCATTTAAAATAATATGACACTTTAGGGAGAGTATTTCAGAACACAGCTTAGAAAAATCACCTGACACACATCTATTTTACTAGAAAACTTCTACCAAACGTAACATTTGAAATTGCTCATCTAGTCTATACTTAAAGTGTTCTTCCATCCCAGAAGACTTTTTGCCAACAAACATGACTAGACAGATGACTACACCTATACATCTGTATTTATTGGATATACCTATTGTGCAGTCAACAGAACTGGCAATAAATCAGAATTGAAAACAAACTAATGCCCTCCTCAAACCAACGGAAGAAGCTCACACTTTGCTTATTTCAATTATCTAAGCCTAACAGGCTGTAGCCTCAAAGCTGAGGATCAGTACACTTTTATTCTTGAAGCCATCTCAACACTAGGAAGTAGTACAACCTTTTCTAATTGCTATGGAACCGCTTTGGATACCACGAAAAACCAGTAAAATACATTAAGAGAATAGCACAATCCCAGAATCGTCAAGTTTTCAAGCTGCAGAACAATAACTACAGTTATTAAAATATCATTGGCTACCAGTGAGGATACTCCATTGTAACGAGGGCCACCACAGCTAAATTTAAAAATAATTTCTACGAAAAGGTTAAGTTCCTGAACACGTGGCAGTATTCAACCAAACAACAAAGCCCAGGATTAAAAACAAGCGCAAGTGACATGGCCTTTCCTTGCTTAAATAAAAACCTATCCATAAGGTACCAGTGGATTCCTGCCCAAGAAAACAGCGCCTGAGACTGGGAGTCTCCCCATAGTATCATATGGGAATGACGTATGATGTCACAAGTCTCAAACATCTCCCTGTAATTATACTTACACTGTAATTACACTAGTTTTGCAATAGGATTTCTACAGAACATTTTCAGGGCTAAAAAGGTGACGAACTAGAAGCACCCTGAAAACAGTCATCACTGTCTGCAAGGCTATCTGTTCTCCCCTCCCAATCCCTGTTAGAGCATTCATAGCCTGCAACACAGATAAATGAAGCAACTCTTGTTCTTGCTCCTGTTTGATCAAGTCCACATTGCGTCATCGAGTCAGTACAGACAGACAAAGTGCTCCTGCTTCTGATGACACAGCTGCTGCCCCAAGATACAGATAAGGAAGGAGAGGCCAAGGGCAATTCCACAGAAGTTTCTTCTGCCTCAGAAGGTGATGGTGCCTCTTGGAAGGGACATTTTGTGTGTGCTGTAGTCACTCAGTCTAAGGGTAACAGGTATGCTGGTGAAGGAAACCACAGCAAAAAAAATGGCATACTTGTCTAAACTCGCTAAGCTATGGCTAATGGAAAGCTACCTACTTCAGCCTTGAAAATACCTATAGATAACGTTTTGGGGGTTGTCATATCAAGGTTAAGCACATTCAGTCTCCCACAAGCTTCCACTATAATAATGGCCTACCAGTAAGTGAGAGGTATAACCAATGCGCTTGAAATAAATAGCTGCCTTCTACCAGTATTTGATTTACAGGCCACCAAACCCTGGTTATCCAGTGGCTGCAGGCAACAATAGATAAAGTTTTGGCACTCCCTAAGCTTTTAACAGTTACCAAGTACGGTAACTAACTGTATTACAGCCAGCATCCTCGATGGCTCCCTGGGCATAGCAAGCCATATACTGCAGAAATTGAACAGTGTTCAACACTGAAACACAGACAACTCTTGGGCCATAGGAAATCAGTGGACAAAAGGGCCAGAAGATTAAGAAATGTGGGTTTCCACCAAAGGATTACCTAACATGAGGTTGACTGCGCACCCTCTCTGCAAAGTGGCTGGGTCAGAACCAGCCCTGAAGTGTAAATGAGGCTTTAAACTGTATTGTAACCACACACACAAACATATGCATGTGAAGCACCCAAAACCCAGGCATAATACCAGCATGGATGACAAAGGGAGCTGTGAAAACAGTAAGAACGCACAGGGTGCAATGTGTGACAACACAGCAATAAATACAAAAATTATCTTAAATTTCCACAAAAGCTTATTTAGTACTCAACTGAGACAAAGTTTACAAAATGCTGTCTGATTTTATTAGCACTGTTAAGCACTCCTCAGACATAACTACTTACCAGAGAGAGCCATCAGAGAAGAATTTCACTCTTCTGACAAAAGAAGAAATAGATGTGACATTTAAATCAAGCTTCAACAAAATATACTCTGAACAAAGACAATAGGTTAGCATGGGCATAGGAACTAAAATGCATCATGCATAGAATGAGACAAAAGAATTAATGTCGAGGATGGGAATCATCTCAAGAGATAGTGTGCTCTGAGTGTATAAAGATCAGCAGGTCCAGTATACTCATTTTCCATGCAATTCCTGAGCCTTCCCAGGCAACAGTAATATCTGTGAGACAGCACCACATTACTGAATACCAGAAGTAAGAGGCTGGAAGGAAGAGAAAAAATTGCCAGAGGAAAGGAGGGGTCATGAAAGGGAAAACAGAAAATAGGTAGAAGTCCTTTGAGAAATGGTGTTTCTTTGATTTAAAATCTGGCACATTTAGATGTCACTGAAATAAAGTTCTTGGTAAACATGATGCCACATAAAAAAGGGAATTGACACGCAACACAAAGAGGGAAGTTATTCTATTCCAGACAGAAATCCATTCAAGAAAGATGTGCTCTACTACCAAATTGCTAAGTGGCACTGACACTCAAACAATACGCAGATAAAGTATTTACTTCATACTCCAGAAGCATCTATAAAATTATCTGTCATTTTCCAAGGACTTTTTTTGTTCTGTAGCAGTAAACATATAGCAACATTTCTGCCACGACTGAAGAGATTTTCTTTTTATAAGCACTGCTCCAAATACTACAATCCACTTGCACTGATGCTTCCATATCTTGATTTTAAAAAGGGGCCCTAGAAGTTCTCAAAATAATATGAACCCACATTCTTTCCACACATTAAATGAGAGAATAGTGATTACTTCAGCTTTGAGAGGATATTCTCCGTGAAATACTAATCCTTCTGCAAATCACACAATTCTCCAGATAATTTCCATTGCACTGGCATGAACAGAAAGTCATGCAAAACTACTTTCTTCAATAACACTACAGCTACATAAACTAACAGAATCACCAAGACTTATTCTGAGTAGAAAAAAAGAGAACAGTCCAAACCCTGTCCTTACAGGAAGATATTTTGAGTTTAAGTCTCAACTGTTCAATGCATCCAATGCCTTAAGGTAAGAAAAAAAACCCTCAAGCATGAAAAAAGCAAAAAACTGTTGAAAATCTACTTTTCAGAAAGTGTATTAATCTTCCCCTCTTCATACATCGTTCCTTCTGTTGAGATACTAATTAAGTTGTATACATCATTTTAGCCAATGACCCACATTACACAGCATTAGTTACTTTACCAATACTAAAGTAGGAAAAGGGATTAAGTAGTTTACTGTGTAAGTGGTAAACGCTCCCCCCCCCCCCCCAAAGGGACAGAGCCAATTTAGTGGTCATGTTACAGTATAGTATCAGAATTAGCAAATAAAACAAATAATAGGATTTATAATTATTTAAACAGACATTTTGCATTTCAAAGAAATGAAGAATTATCAGGGGTTGACTTCATGAAATATTTTGCCTAGAGATAAGGCTGGCGCACACACAAACTGCAAATGAAGCCAAACATTTTTACCTTTAAATAAATGACTTCCAACAGTCATAGTCCCTAAAGGCAAACCTGTTCCAGCCCTCTGCAATCTTAATCTTGTCATAGCTGATTTCCACATGAATTCTTGCACAAACTAACAGAATCTTCATATAGGAAGAATTTTAACAGCGGAGTAGCAATGAATATTTGAACTTAAATTCAGAAACATACATAAATCACTTCTGTAGAAAACACAACCAGTATAGAGACTGCAAAACCTCATTTTTATTCAGAAAATCTGGGCCTGGTATGGATTAGGCTATGTTTTAAACTGGAGTTTAATTCCCCTCCAACAGAAAGGCTTCAAGAAAGTCAACACATTCAGAGGTTTAAGAGTAGTGCTGTGCCAGTACTGTTCTTCCAACTGTTCTGAAAGTCCAGTCATGATTAAAGAGAGGAAACATTTGATAAGCTTTTGTAAAAGCTGAGTTTTCTTTAAATAGATAAAAATAGAACAATCTTCAGAAGAGTTCACAAAAAAATTAACTGTAGAGATAGCTGTATCTAGCTTTCTTAATATTTAGGTGACTTTTCACTATTAACAGAGAAAGTCCAGTGCATCTGTTGTCAAGAGGGAAGGGTGGTCAATTCCTACCTCCAGTTGTCTCAGTTCAACAACAATTAAAGTGAAAAAATTAAGTTTACAACATTAAGTAGACATCCAATTCAAAGTTAGATCAGAAAGTTATACCAAGATTAAAAGATGCAAAATCAAAAAAATCTAGGTTGAACAATTACATTTTATTGCTAAGGAGTTTACTCCATGCAAGATAAGCTAGTATTTCATAGAATCACAGATTAGCCTCAGTTGTTACAGATTCAAGCATACCAGAAGTCTCAACTATAATTTCTTTTCACAGATTTTAATTTGAGGGAGAAAAACCCACAATCTTTCAGAAGCAGTTCTCTTCGGATACAGTTTATGACACAGTAAATAAAAATCCTCAACGTGTATCAATTTCCCTTTCTGTGTTTGCAGTGTGTGGCTCTAAATACAGCATTATGTTTTAACCAGTCTATCCCTGATTACATCAAACTTATTCAGAGCTTTTTTTCTCCACTAAAAAAAAAGTGACCTCCATTTTATCTCCCTTCATACATTTCACTAAGGACTGTGTTGTTCAGAAATCTCTTCCATTAGGTTAACTATTTAAGTACATCTGGTTTAAATAATCAGTTGCAGAAAGCATTGAAAACAAGACATCTTGCACACATTTTCAGCCTGTTAAGGTTATACAAATTCAAAATATAACTCTCAATTTTCTGCCCTCTCTGCTCCTCCTCTTTCCTAAAAGCAGGCCCTGAAAACAAAGAACAAAATTTTGAAAGATTTGAGGTTTGGTGGTGTTTTTTTTTAATGGAACATTTACTATAAACATAACTTTATACTCTGCAAAAAGTAAGGAGCACTAAATTGACATCAAACAAGAAACAATCCTAAACAGTTCCCTCAAAAGAGATATAAAGGTGAAAAGAAAGAGGAGAGAGAACCCCAAGCCACCAGGTCTAAAGGCAGTTGTCTCCAGCTGTCTCTCCAGAGCAGCTTACCACAGGGCATCCATCGGTTTTCCCTCACCATTCACACTGCTCTGACATTCATGTACTGCAGCTACTCGGTAACTTCTCCTTTGTTTCTACTCCTCACTAACTCTGGCCTTGCGCTTCACCAGGTATTCCCTTTGTGCTTGTCAGTCTACAAAATGTTTTTCTTTAAGTCCTAAATCAACTCGAAGGTAGTAGGAGATGCAGTGGAAACACCAGTTTACATACTCACTGTTCTCAGGTTGTCGTTTTTACTAGAAACAGTTATTTGCCATCAGCAAACAATAATAGTCAAATAAAAACCACAGCAGTAGAAACTCCTATTCTTACACTAACAAGAGTGTGCACACACACCACTTCCCATATTCTCTGCAAAAACCCAAGTGTCCTCTTTCCCACAGCTAGTACCTACACTGCAAGTTATTTTACAACTTGCACCTCCACTTCAGACCCCGGCTGAGGCTGGGAAAGGTGGTGACAAACAGAACAGCCCCAGTATGTGACACAGAAGCACAGGGCAGACCAAGGAAGAGGAAGGGCTCAGTTAAATGGCGTCTGAAGTGGAGTCAGTTACATCAGAGGGGACGGGCAAAACAGAGATTGGTTGATAGAAATGTACACAGAAAAAACTGACAATTTCAGGGCTGGTTTTGAAATCTGAGAAAACTAACCCACCCCATGTCAAAACTCACAGTATCTTGTTAGATTATGGAACTACACGCTGTTAGTGGGCTTTCCATTCTGCTCAAAAAAGACTGAATATATGAGTAAAGAAAAAAAGCTTAATGGGCTTACTTACACAACTCAATACAGAAAAAAAAACAATCACTGATATGTTTTTAAAACATTTTTTTTCTTTCAAGTAAATCACCTCAGGACCGAAAAAAGAGTTTCAAGAACTTTGTTAGTACCTTGTAACATTTGCTCAATTGCTTATACGACAAGACATTTTACCTTTTTTGTTCGGAATAATATTAAAAATGTGGGATGTCTATTTGCCCCCTTTTTGTAATGCATAAGCTACAATTTATCCTATGTCGCATGGCACTTACATTCAAGTACAGACGGCATTAAATAGAAAATCCAGAACTTTAAACAGAATTGTTTTCCAGATCTATCCAGTCCATGCAAGAAGAGTTCCCTGACTTTTTTTAAATTAGCTTGCAGAGGTGGAAAAAAAATATTATCCAGAAAATTGTGGTGGATTTGTGTTAGTGTTTTGGGGACATTAAAGGAAGGATTAATAGCCTTACTTCCTTATACCAAATTTAAAATGAAAATTAGTTTCTGGCAGCTTACATTAGGTAATCAGCTTTCTCTTCTACTACATGACATCCCTGACAGCAACCCACAGTAAGTGCTCATCAACCACCACAGCCTACAGGGAGGAGGCTACTGAGCTCATCCATTTGATGAATCATTCAAGGTGACACACAGAAAAATTTTCTGCATCTGAACTTGTAATACCTGTATTCCTCTTCGCAAAAGCAGCAGTGCTTAGCCATAAACCTGGCTCAGAAACACTCACCAAGGTCTCTGAACAGGAAACAAAATCCTCCCCTCTGTGCAGGTGAAAGTTATGGCCAAAGTCGTCCCTTCAGGCCTGAAGAAAGGTGACTAGGTTAGAGCTGCTCTGCTTTTAAGGAGTTTTCACTGCAGTTTCTCCTGTTGTAGATAACCAGGGCTGTACGTGATTAATACTTCTATTAAGAATGCTGTTTTTCAGGTTTCAAAAGTTCACATGCCCAAGTTAGCCCACAATTGTATTCCTATATGTAGATAATAGAAGCCAAAATTTTCAAAGTTTTACACAGCAGGCAATTGTTCATAGACAACAGAATTACTGATGCTTTACAGGAAAGCCTTGAAGAGCTAGCTATTTTAGCAGTGCTTTATTCTCTTACATTTAGCACCAACTCTTAATCTGGTCACGACTCTTCTCTAAGATCTTCTGTAACGCTCTCCACAAAATCCACTCTGCAAAGTATCTTTCCATACTGATGTGATAATCCATGTAATGGAAACTCCCTTGCAATAAAGTGGTGGGACTTGCTAGGAAAAGAGCATGGAAGCACACCCTTCAGGTCCCTTTTCCAGAAGAACGTCCTGCTTAAATTTTACCCACAAACATTCCTCTCTCCTCTCAATCCTGTTTAGCTCTCCCTCAAATGGAAGTCAGGCCACAGTGATTATCCCAGTCACCGTTACTAGATTTACTTATGGTCTGAGGCAGTGACCAAAGGTGCATACAGTATCCAGTATACCAAGAAGTAACAGTAATGATGTTTTGTGTTCTGTCTCCTATTGATTTCCTAAACACTTCTGCTTTTGTTTCCATTTTTCACGGCTACTGAGCACAAAGCTTATGCCTTCAAAGAATTACCCACAACAACAACAAAATTTCTCCCAAAGGACCACAACTAACTAGGACTCTGTTAAGGCGGTTGTACAAGTGGAACCATTTTCATTCTCTTCTTGCAGTATGCGTTACTTTGCATTTAGCAATGTTGAGTCCCAGCAGCTACTTACTGTTCAGTTTCTCTGTATTTTGAAATTATTCTTGAATTCTTGCAATTAATTTTGGATTGTGTGATTGTGCATTCCTAGCTGAACGGCAGCATACTTTGTTCCTTTGTCTAGAACACGTATGAATTTGCTGAGGGCACGTATCCTTGAAGATTCCACTGGAAAGACCTCTGTGGAAACTGATCATTTAGTCTTACCCTTTTCTCATCTTCTGGCCAGTTATTAATACAACAGGAGGCAGTTCCTCTTAATCCACAACAGCTGACATCCTTTAAAAGCCTTTGGCAGGAGGTCTTGTCAAATGCTTTTTATAAATCGAAGTGCATTATACCAGCCATATACTTGTTCCGCCCCCTGCTCAAAGGATTCCAACTGCTTTGTGAAGCACGACTTCTAGCTAAAAAAAGCCATAATCTCTTTACTGTATTTATGTGTTTACAGAGTTTTTATGATACTTTACTGCCTTGAAACTCCCAGTTCTACTTCTCTCCTAAGCCCCTATGGTATCACAATCGCATCTTCCGCTCCTCCAGCACACACAGCCTCATATGTAAGGGATGGATTGTATACTTGTGACAATAAAAAAATCTGAGACTTCCATAGCTGAGGTATTTTACAACTTGAGTATCATCTGGTCTGCATGACGTCTTCCTCTTCCTGATTCACTCTCAACACATTTAATTAAAGACAGTTCCTCTTGTCCATGCCTGTAAGAAACTCTTCAGTCTGAGAATTTCTCTACAGTTCTCCGCAGTGAACTCCTGCGGCTTGTCTGCTGTAGCAGCACCTTTGAGAATTCCCTGACGGGCTGGTCACTTACCAGCCTACAGCTTTCCTCACATGCTTCCTACTGTCAGCCACAGGGATAATATCTTAGGGGTTTAATTTTAAATTTGCCACTCTCTTCCTCCTTCTATTTTCTTATCTAAGGAGGTCTGCTCTTTGAAGGATTACTATCATCAGCTTTCTTCATTCTATTTAAACAGAAGATTCCTTCTTTTTAAATCTTTTTTTGATACACGTTACTTCCAAGTCTCAAATTTGCTGTCTTTATCTGGTCTCCATAACATATGCAAGACTCATCTTCACAGCTACACCTCTTCATTGCTTCTTATGTGGTTTCGCTGAGTCTATGAGGTTCGCTTAAGTTTTTGGGAAGGGGGAGGATAAGCCTTATTAAAAAAATTTGGGGATGCTTTTGTTCATA
>NW_009619002.1:0-1929 GCF_000690535.1 Cariama cristata | reverse complement strand
CAAATAACAGCACAAAACAGGTAATGTTTACGAGATGACTGCTGAGTAACATCTTGAACAAGACCTCCTGCATTGCTCAAGATTAAAATTTCCTCTTTGCACATTGAGGCTGATGATCAAAGAACAGCCTTGACAGTTGAAAAAAATATTGTCTCTTCATCATTCAATTGTGAGATTTGTTCTTCCTCCTCCCTCTTGGGAGCAAATGAAGTTTACTGCTATTACCATAACTCTTTCCTTATGTTCTTTCATGTCTTCTGGCATTTTACAAAGTTGTCAGCATTCTGATCACGTGGTCAACAGCATAGCTACAATATTAAATCCCTCCATCTCTTTTTAAGGCGTATTTCAATCCACACCAATTAACACAACTTACTTTATCCCATTCTCCTTAATCGTACAGCACCCTTCTACTAAAGCAAGTCATCCGTGATGCAGTTCCCACGTATTTGCACCCAAATACTGCAGTCTCATTGACTATCTTCCTTCCATCAGGTTTCTCAAAACACTTCAAATAGCAGCAGTATGCTCATTTTAAAACAGTTATTTCAGTCTACTACCTTTTTTAAAAGGCACACAGCATTTTGATAAAAGCACACAAGATCCTGTGCTTAATCAGCTTGTCTATTTTTATATGCACCATTTAAGAGGACTTCATTTGCTGATATATTAAAATTCAGGAAAGAGGCAACAAGAAAAAAAGGAACAAAAGTTTTTTTCCTTGGACTTTCATTACTCAGTGAAACAAGATCCATAGAAACTTCTACAGCTTTCAGCTTTCTGTTTGCAGTTTAAGGAATGGTAAAAGTTTGTTACAATAAATTACAGTATGGCATTAATACAACCACTCCTACTAGTTCAGTGGTAGACTTGGCAGTTTTAGGTTAACAGTAGACTTGGCAGTTTTAAGTTAACAATTGGACTCACTGATCTTTTCCAACCTAAATGATTCTATGTCTTAGCATAACAGTCCAGAGAAAACAAGACTTGGTTGAAACAAAACAGCAAACAAATAACTAGCTACACTAACAGCAGGTGTTAGCAAATGCCTAAGGATGAGCAAGAATATGACAAACAACAATCCTCGCTTACAGTCTGGAACTAGTTTCAGCTCAGATGCTCTCCAGGTGGGATATGGTTTCTACACATTTAGATGTACGCTTCCATATAAAACGTTAGTATGTAGTAAAATACTGGTGTTCCATTTATCATCACATCAAATTGAACTACAGTGCAACCTTTCAATTCTGTTAGGCACTTTTGATGTAGCTCACCAGCTGTCAAAGTCTCTTGATGCCTTTTGTTGCATCCTCTTGAAATGTCAAAGTTTTATAACCTGCAGCTACTCTGTCACTTCATCTGACTTTGTACATGAAATAATGTAGTGGGCATCAGATCACTGAATTTGGCCTGCTTGAAGGATGAAAAATTTAAGTCACAGCTCAGAAACTAAGTAATATAATGTGGCAGGCTTTTATTAATAGCATGAAAGCAAGTAGAGCATGGAATAGCTTTCTTATTACACTAATAATGACATATTAGATTACAATATGCTCATTTTTTGTCAGATTATATAGTCATTGCTTTTAGAAGGACAGAGCATTAGAATCTTTGTCTAGTTTTTTAAGCATGATAAGTTTTTCCAAGAGTTTGGATGCTTCTTAGTTTTGTTGTTTTAAGAACTATCATGAGTAGCAAACTACCTCTAATAAATATGCTGCTAAACAGAATTGTTTAATCATAAGTTCGCATTCTTGTTCTATTTCAACTTTCTATTGTGACTAAAAGAGATATTTGAGAATTAAAAGGTTTAGGAAGTAACCAAACAGAACCCTCAGCTTCAAAATTAGAAGAGCTTCATTGCTGTTCTTAATTCTTCTGCTCAATCCTGCCAGTTTCTGCTTTCCTCAGAGCACTGTCTAAATGTTC
>NW_009619001.1:54392-69228 GCF_000690535.1 Cariama cristata | reverse complement strand
ACTACATCAGCCAATTCTCTCAGGACTCTACTGCCTACTCTCAGGTCTTCCACCACCTTTTGTGTTTCACAGAACAGGAATAAAGCTTTGCATTTAAAATGAGCAATGGCAAGATTGCAAATTCTTTGGTTTACTGTGCTGGTATGCCATGCAGGTAAAATGCACTGAAAATTCAGATAAGATTAAGAAAAAAAAAGGTGATTGAACAATTTTGTGAGTATAGCATCAATAAACTGTTACAAATGCTTTGATATTTACCCACATGGCTCTTTTAAATCATTATTGTTGCAAGCACACTTTCTCCTAGTCAGATGAAGGAATATATGCCATTAAAAAGTTAACTCTAATTTCCAATGTAATATTGTCATTAAATTTCTGTAAATTAAAATGGGACTCCCTCAGGATTTTAAGGAGATTGTATGTCAGAGTGAAGACACTGCAGTGAATAAAGCCTGCATCTGTTTAGCCAATATCAGGCTCTTAAAACTGAAATACACTGCCATAATTCTGCATAGTTTCTATTTCTTTGGAATATTTTATACTTTGTGTATGTAGGAAGATATCATTAGACAACAGTTGAGAATGGATAGAATTTTTGTGGAAGCATTTAGAGAAGAAACCCTTATTAATACTTTAAGAAAATATTTAGTAGGTCCAAGCCTGTATGGCGGTTCGTGCCCTGGTGCTTCTGTGGAGCATGATGTGGTCCAGGAGGTGGACGATGCTCGGAGGTGCTGACAGGGTTGGGCAGGGTCTTGGCTCCATTCCCTCCCCCTGCCCTGCCCAGGGCCCCTGCCACTGCCTGTGGGCAGGGGTTTAAAGTGCTTCGGCAGCTTGAGCCACCCCATCCGCCTTGTGGGTCTCTGTCTGACCAGCATTTGTTCTGACCTTCATCTGGGGAACAGAAGGGTCATGTAGAAACACCCAGGAGTGTGCAAGAACAGTTTAGTTGGAAGGAACCTTAAAGACCATCTGGTTCCAACCCCTCTGCTATGGGCAGGGACACCTTCCACTAGACCAGGTTGCTCACAGCCCCATCCAATGCGTTTTAAGCTTTTGGTGTTGTCTATTGTTTCCATCCTGCTCCTCTTGTCACAGGAGAAATGGCACAATCCAGCAGAGATGAAGTCCTTGTCCTCCCCAAGAGCCTCAGCCTACAGCTTTTGGTGCGTGTTTGTCCCTTGACCTGCCCCAGCCCTCCCGCTGGGAACTGCATCTGCAAGAGGATGATGCTTCGTGTTGCATCAGGGTCCAAGCCAGGAATCAACGCAGCCACCACGAGCACATGTGGGGACAAATTCTCTCTCTGCTGGGGCTGGTGAGTGGTGGTTTTGGAGGAGAGGCACTGTGGCTGCCCTGGCTGCGGAGAATGGGGGAGATTTGAAGAGGAGACAGCTTGGGGGATGCCAGTTTTCCTACTGTGGCTGTTCCTTGATTCTTGGGGGGAAGGAGTGGGTGGTGACAGTGACTTGTTTCTCATAGACTCTCTATATTTTAAAACACAGTGGGGTGAGACAAAACTCACCTAAAGTGTTCCTGCACTGTAACCTGTTGGGAATGCATAAATCTGGTTCTGCAAACTCCTCCCAGAAATCTTCCGATTCCGTTTCTGTGGAAAGTGCACCCATGGCTGGGAACTACACAAATAGCATAACAACGGGGGGAATTAATGTATTTTTATCTTTGCTGAGCACATTTTCTGAACTGATTTGGAAATGTATTGTCTGACTTCAGCTGGAAACAGCACATATGTTAGAAGAAAAAGACAAATTCATCTGTGTATAACTCATATTAATGCTGCCACTGACATGAAAAACCCAAGTTATGCAGACAGGTACAGTTAGGCTGGTGTGAAATATTCCGTTTTATTATCCACCAAAAATTTGGCAATGAATTAAGTAAACACTATCTTTCATCCACTAAGAGTCTAAATATTTCAGAGGGTTATAGCCCCCACAATCGTGATTTGGCATACAACTGGCCAAGACTTACTTTTGTCTGATTGAGGTTTTGTCAAGTTGTGAAGAGGCAGTGCCATCAGACAAAGTCTGAAGATAAAAATGTTTTAATTAGCAGGCTCCACCTCCTGCTGTTCTGCCCTCAAACTCTTATCACTGTGAACAGCTGGGAAGCAGTACTAGACCCAAGCATTGACCTTATATGCAGAGAGGAATGTTTGTCCTGTAGCTCCAGCAATAGCTGGGACTTGGGAGCTCAGAAAGTTGTGCAAGTTTTCCATTTGTCTCAGTCCTTGATGAGGAAGATGGTCTTTCCCTGCCCCTTTGCTCTATGTTGTCTCCTCCCTTTTTGGCCCAGAGGACCACCAGGACAGTGGGGTCAGGTTGTTGTGCCCCTGTCTCGTAGTGTTGGAGTGCTCTCCAAATGGGGCACAGCTCTCAAGGGTCATCTGTGGATCAGCCTGGGAGGGCTCTTTTCAACTCCGAATCCTCTGGAGGCAT
Organism: Cariama cristata; assembly: GCF_000690535.1. Lineage (NCBI taxonomy): Eukaryota > Metazoa > Chordata > Aves > Cariamiformes > Cariamidae > Cariama > Cariama cristata. Next base: position 66,769 of record NW_009619001.1, on the reverse strand, counting down.
CCAGAGAGGTGTGGAGTTTGGGAGGCTGAACTAACCACCAATCCATCCATCCATCACTGTGGGCTTCAGTAAGTCAGGGAGGAGAGGACCATGGCGTGAGATGGGAAGGACACAAGGGACTTGGGGCAGGTGTACTCAAAGTGGGTGAAGGAGTCATAAGGAGTTTACGAGAGAGGACAGTTGAAGCATCCCACCATGGAGTAGGGCTGTCCCAATGTCTCTGACTCAGGTGAGACCCATGTTGTTTCCAAGGGCTGTGGGGACCCCAGTGTGCAGAGAGCCGGTGCTCTCCATTCAGCACTGGGGTTTCTCAGCTTTGAGAGTGTCAGTCACTGGGTCCTTTCAAAAGGTCACAAACTCACAGGAATGTCCTGACTGACCCCAGGATAACTTGGAATCACCAAAATCCAGATGACCTCTGAGCAAAGACCTCAGATTCATAAGGGCTGCAGGGACAGACCAAGATGGATACAGCGTACATGCGTATGGGGGTCCTGGGGAATGCAGGAGCTCCTCCAGGAGCAGGAGGACCTGCAGAGGTTGATCACCCATCCTCCTCAGCCCTTTGTCCAATGGGCAGCAGCTTGACTGTGCTGGTCCAAGATCTGAAACCATTAGCAGAGAAACCTTCCTGGGTCTTGTGGAGTGGCCCTGACAGGCTGCAGTTGGGCTGGATATCTAGTTCAACTCACAACTAGAGGTAGTAAAAATGAATAATGAATCAGTTCCTCAGAAGAATGCGTGTGGAGTCAAAGACCTCTGAGATCACAGCAGACATATATAAAGTGAGTCTTATCTTCCTGCAGTGTCTGAAGCTAATTGGAGAGGGGGGTCAGACAGGGCTGAGTTAGGAGGGTAATTTTTGAATATACAATTCTGTAATTGCTTTACTCTTGTGGTTTGAGACATTGTTATCAGAATTCAACAATGGAATTACGCCCTTATTAATTTAAACAGATGGTGGGGGAGGAGATGAGATGATTGCCTTTCTTTGGGGGTAATCGGAGAACTCCTGATGTAGTGTGCTTTTGGTGGTCCTCCGACGGAACAGCAGATAGAGTGGGAACACGCACAGTCTCGGTTCCAGATTTAGAGATGTTTCTATTTCTGGCTGCAGTCCCCACCTCGAATGTAGAGAATAATAGTGGAACGGATGAAAATTAGAGTGTTTTTTTAAGTGACATCTTTGTAGCAAACAGTAAACAGTTTCTATAGGATTTTTAAACATTGCATCAGTACCGATGCATCGTTCGTTCACTCCTCCAGGTAACAACTAAAGCGGGGGGCTCTGTAGTCACCTCCACGGAGATCCCCACAGTAAACCCAGTAAGGAAGGCAGGGGCATTTGTCACGGCTGTGGAAGATGCGAATGGTCTCTGTTTTAGGTAACAGCAGAACACGGTCCTGTGTGTCACACAGACCCATGTGGGGAGGACGCGGAAAGGCTGAGGTGTGAAGCTCTGGTTCTGGTTGGCACAGGCTGGGTCGCAGGGGGTTCTACTTAAATTACAAATCTGAGAAGCTGGTTGTTGGGTTTGGAAAGCAGATGTAAGGAAGCAAATATTAGCTAGCTATATTTGGACTGATTGCCCGAGTGTCCCCCAGATTTAAAATTTGGTAGAGCTGGGGTCTGAGGTCTCAGGCAAGCCATGTCACAGAGCTACATCCCCATTCCAGAGCTGGGGAAAGCCGGTCTGCTTGAACCTCCCCCCTCACTAGGAGCCTCTGTGTGTGCAAATACCTCCCGAGGGGCTTCTGCAACCTGATGCTTTGATAATTGAATTGATTAGGATGTCAATTGGTTAGCCTCCTGCTAACGAAGCACAGCAGCTTCTGATATTCAGAACTTTTCTCAAATATAGCCTGGTCCCAGGCAGCTCCATTGCCCACAGCTCGTACCTGCCACCCAAAAGCACCTTTGCTGGGTGAAGCAATGTGAAACAGCCTTGAAGGCTACACAGTAACAGCCTCCTTGGCAGAGAAAGTGTAAAATATTAACTGTAGAGCATCATACATGGGCATCTAAGTGCAGTGTTTCACAGCTGCAGCTTCCAGGCTCTTCTAAGACACTCCAGAACTGACTTGGACAGGTGCTTCATCACAGCTTGTGATTTGTGTGGCATATTTGCATGCATTGCACAGAAGAAATGTGCAGGATGCATATCCTCAGTGTGCAGTGAGCTCAAAAGTACCAAAAAACGTGCGACTGACATCCGCTCAGTTGTGTTTATCGTCTGGTAAAGCTTGTGGCATCTCTCTCGAGATACCTGCACTCCAAGGGAGCAAACTCGCGCTGAATAATGTCGTCTCTTGCAGCAACAAGCAGCTAACGCAGTGTCATTCTCAGAAGGACAGGGGGGGTCCAGATCCTCTTTTTGTATGTTTTAGAGATAAATGGATTGTTCTACACATTAAATATGCTCGCATCCACATTGCGTATGAAAAACAAATTCTCCTTGCATAGTTGACAGTGGAATTAGAAACCAGCTTCTTGAAGGCAAGAATGAGGAATGGTTTAATTTTTTTTCTTGTGGAAGAAGTTAAAAATGGAACTGGAAGCTACTGTACGTTTTTTCCCAATTATGGATGTTCGAGCTGTTTACGAGGCAAGATGACAACAAACTTACATTCCATTTAATGAGCTAAAGATAGCTGTAACTGGTATATGAGTCAGTCTGTAGAGCCATTAAAACAAGGGTATTGCACCTGCATTTTTAATGATTGTCAATACCAGGGTGCTAATATGTCTTTCCTTGCATTTTTGTAGGTTCACGGGCATCAGTCTGATAATGCAGTTACCTGCATTTTCAGTTTAAAATGAGTACCTGAGTTTATCCCTATCCAGTAGAACTTGCAATTGCTTTTATAAGTCCCACAGAATCACTGGATCTGAAACAGTGCTTAAAGCGTATGGTCTTGCTGTAGAAGGATGGATGTGAGTCTGTATATAAAGTAAATGATGCACTTAAGCAGTTACCTTAACTTAGTCCTAAAGATGGACTTATTAAACAGTTTTTGCTCTTTGTGTTTTTAGATAATATGAAGTGCTGCAAATCTGCATGATTTGAGCTTTATAATATCTGTAAAAGACAGGCTAGTAACGAAATGAAAAGGTCCTTAAGATTTTTGTGTTCAAAGAAGAACTAACTTCAAAGCATGCATTGTACGAGAAGAGTGACACTTTCTGAATAACTACTTCCTCATGTTTATTTTTCATTTGCCAGCTCCTCTTTGGGATATTGAATAATAAAAGGATGAGCTGGTGATTCCCTCTGCCCAGCGGGATGCTCTCCAGTCGTGGGAGAGCCCCAGCCAGGGAGGGATGCGGCTCGGGAGGGAGCGGGGAGCTTTCCCTGTGGACACCCCCACGGTCAGAGCTGGTGGATCTGCTGCGGCAGCCCCAGCGAGCTGGTGGTGAGAGATGAGTTCACAAAAAGCACCGCAAAGGGACTAATTAAGGTGAGCAATTTTCCTTTGTTTCCATTCCTCACAGCAGCCTAATTGGAAGGCAGAGGCATTTTCACTTGGAGAAGGATTAATTTTAACTGATAAATGCCCCGGTCTCAAATAATTTTCTGCAGACTACTGCAGTGACATTATTCAGCGGGCAGACAGCTCAGACTGCAGCCCAGCAAGGCGCTTACACGTGAATTTGAGTTCCAGCATCCCAGTAGCTCTGATTAATAAGAAATATTTCCATTAGCAGAAGCTGAAGAAGCTTCTTGGCTCAGAGTTTTCCTTCAGTAATTCTCAGCTAACTTCTCCAGAGCTGTCCAGAAAAGCAGTGTCCTTCTATAGGGAATGTTAAGCAATATCATTAGGGGTATGATGGTCCCAGTTGATTTGGGAGAGGCATTAAAATGTCTGGCTCTTGAATGTCCTTGCAGTGTGCTCCTGTTAATAGGTAAAGGAACTGTCTCTGATCTTGCTCGTGAATAATGTGTGCATCTTCTCAAGCGGGTGAGGGGCCTGAGAGCCCCTTCTTGGTGTTAGGAGACACGCACGGCCGAGGGGAGCAGTGCCATCCAGCATGGCCCATGGCCTGTAGCAGGTGCTGGCTTTGGGATGCATCTCTGGTGCTTGGTCACCATGGGACATCTATTGCATAAAGGGAAACTGTCCTTCCCTTTATCCCTCAGCAAGGATCCCTTACAGCATGATGGGGTGAAATAACTTGGTGTTACTGAACCAGTGGCGCTGATCTCGCACAGATTGGCGGACGAGTGTTTTAGAACCAAGGTGCTTTGTGGCACTTATAAAATTAATGCGGAACAGAGGCAAGGTGTGATGGTGAGCCCCTTCAGTGCTCCTGAAGGGTTTGCCTGCCTGCAAGGATGGGGGAGTGGAACAGACAGGGTGAGCCATGCCTCCGCTCTGCCACAGCACTGAGCTGACCCTGTTCCCCCGCTTCATCGCTCTCCCAGGACGTGACGCTGCACTGCCTGCACATCTGGAACAAAAGATGAGCAGTATGGTGTTTCCAGGTCTGGTGTTTTCTTCTCTGAAGAATGAATTCTTCAGATATTTTACTGTTTCATCATCATCATCCCTCTGTTTTATGATAAATCTTTATTTGATTTTTTTTTAATGTTCTTTCGTGCAGAGAAGGAAACACCTTTTCTTATTTTACTACCTGAGATTAGAATTACTCTTTAAGAAGTTGACATTCACTTTATGACCTGTTTCTGATTTATCTGCCTGGTTTTACAACAGCACGGTTCATTTGGACAGCTCGTAGCTTAGGGATGTGTAGTTGTGGAGTCTGTACTAGGCATGTTACATTACTGGCACCTTCTGAACTCCTGAAGTGGGAAACCAGGAGCAGAACCGGAGGCAGTGAGTGCTGGAGAGGGGCTCTGGAGGCGTCGGGTGCATTTCCTGCTCACAGCAGGGATAACGACAAAGCCAGGCAAGCTGCTCAGGGCTTGTCCAGTTGCATCTTGAACATCTCCAAGGATGGAGATCCCACATCATCACTGGGTCCCTCTACCCCTTCTACGAGAGGAAGAATTTATTTCTAATATCTAAAAGAGGGTTCTCTCACTGCAGCCTGTGTCTCTTGCCCTTCCACCAAGAGCCCAGCTCCATCCCTGCCATGGGGCAGTCACAGGCAGTAAGGAGTCCTTTCGCTGCCTCCTCTCCTGGTGACACAACCCCCTCTGCCTCTCCTCTCCTGTCCCAGCTCCAGTCCCAACCACCTCCGTGCTCCCATGGGGCTTGCACCAGTGTACTGGGCTGTCTGGAACTGGGGACCAAGCAGGACCAGTACCCAGATGGGGTCTCTTCAGTGACAGAGAGAGGGGAATATCCCCAGTTTGTTCATACCCCTCCAGTTTGGCTATAAGGGTTCTTCAAGTACAACTTCTCCTTAGCAAATCTGTACTGGCTGTTCCCATCGTCTTTTCGTACTTCATGTGCCTGGATGTGGCTTTAAGGAGGCTCTGCTCCATCTGTCTCTCTTGGGATAGACATTGCCTCTCGAGGAGATGCTCTGGTCAGTAAGCTGCATTGATATGATACAACCAACTCAACTAAAACTTTACTGTGAATTATCTTGCCCATTCTGACCACTTTGCCTTCTTTCCCCCAGAGAGAGATGATGTATGGACTTTCCTTCCCAACTAAGTTGGATATTGATGCACAAAACTTTTGAAAACTATCTTTATTTTTAATAGTTTGTGATGCACTCAAGCTGTGTCCCTAGACTTGTCTGATGTAAGAAGCAAGGTCAGAATTAATGTACTGAAACTTCCAATAATGGAGCAACGAAGGAAGCAGATTTGTGCAAAAGGAGCAACTAGCTAATTCCATGCTGCAATAACTGGAAATGCTACACGCTTCTTGTAAGAACAAATAGCTAAGATGCCTAAAATTGCCAGGCTTCCATGTGTTGTGCAATTTCTCAGTAATAGCAAAGAATTTTAAGTAGCTTTTGCACACAATGATCGAGTTTGCAGAGAACTGTGTTGGGTAGTTCTTAAAAAATTAAAGAAAAAGAAAGAATTTGAAGAGCAAGGAAGGTAGGGAACAGAAGCCCTTCTCTTCCACTTAAAACATTTTTTCTAGAATCACTGAAAGTGTCTGAACTTCAGGTTTCTCAAGCTCGGACAGAAGCCAAGCACAAAAGACGTTCTCTGCCATGCACGTAGGCAGCTCTCAGAAAGGTTCCCAGAGTAATCCAAAATCAATTTTCCTTTTATATGCAAATCCTGATTATGACTTTTAAAAGCAACTGCTGCAAGATGTACATCTGTGATCTGTAGGGATTTTGCCTCCTGACTTCATCATTTTAATTGAATTTTTAAGTGTGTAAGGGTTTCCCTAGGTGGAATATGCTTGGATGGGTGTGATAGTGCTGATTCCATCCGCCACCCAAGTCACTGGACTTTTGCTGGATCAGGTGACAAGGCTGATAACTAAATGGTACCAGTCCGTGGTCTAAAATATGGCAGGTATTTGTTCAGTTGTCTTTTTCTTCAAGATGACCAAGTGTGCACATAACCCACCAGATTTTGCGGGCTCACAGTGCTCCCAGAACTGCAGTAGCTGCAGTAGAAACATTTGGAAAAAGGAAAACAACCAAAAAAACCCAAGCCCCACAGAGATACGAATGGCTAGTCAGACCTGGCTATCCAACACAACTTTCCAAGGAAAAGAAGTGGGGTTTTTTGTTTTCTTCTTTCTGGCTTTAAACATTAAATTGTTTTTTTCTTTCTTTTTTTTGTTTTTCTTACAGAAAAGTCCATGGAAAAACCTGTTTCCTGCAGTTTCCCATATAAGCATCGTACACAATTTCAGACCGATTTGGCTGAAGGCGTGTGTTTGACAGAAAGACACAGCTGTAATTTCTCAGGCCTAGATAGGGATGCCAAATAAATCTATATCTTCTTGACAATTATATCTTTACAAAAGCTGTGGAAAGAACAGCTAAAAAGTGAGCTTATTGACAAGCTTTCTTATTAGAGGAAAGTCCTTCAGCGAGGCCCATGAATACAGCACTTCATGATGGATCTCTCAGAAGCAGCAGCTGTGGGAGACCACTTAGAAAAAGCTTTGTATTGACAAACTTTTATTTTAGAGGAAATTCTTCTAAGAGATTCTTAGCCTGAGTCATTTCATGGTGGATCCGTAAAAACAGGTATGAAGTATATGTAATTTTTACTTGAGTCAAACCACAAAGTAAATTGGCTTAAATGCTTGTGCTGATGGCACATTAACACTGGTCCATAAAGGGGCCCCGTTTGCAGGTGCAGGTGGATGTGAACACATACCGAGCAGTTCTGCATTTCTGACAACAATAAGGAATTACAGGATGGGGAAAACCGATAGCGGCAACTTGTCACGTCAGCGCTTCTGCCAGGCTGCTGCCCCTTTCCCCGCGTGTGCCCCTGTCGATGGCTGGTGTGGGGTCTGCTTCTCCGAAACTGTGGCAGCTCCTGGGAAATTAATGACTGGTAAAAGGAAATGGTGACTGGGAGAGAGAGCCAGACTTATTAACAACTCCTGGGAGTAACACTACACGCCAAACGGGAAGTATTTCCAAAGTCAAATATGAGATTAATTAATATTACGTGTGATCTGGTTACACAGGAGAGCTAAAGCCTCCAGTTTTACTGCTTGTTCCTCGTTCATGACTCCCCCGTAGCCAGGCTGTCGGAAAGGACAAATGTAGCTTAATTCAGTTTGTTATTTAGAATGTCTATATATAAACACAGGAATATAGGATATGACCCTTGGGGGTCCTTTATCCACTCCTCCTCTATTTGCCCTACTTCTGGTAATTATGTTTGCCAAGTAGGTGCTTATTCATGAAACTCCTCTTATAGTGAATGTCTGTAAATTCTGTAAAACATCTTTTTCTGGTGTTCTGTTAAAGGCGCTCTTAAACCTCAGCAGATGACTTTTACCTGCCAGCAGTATAAAAACGTAGTTCCTATACGTCAAATGCTTTCAAATTTCCTGTGCTTTGAACAGGACCCTGCTAGGACTGAAACCTTCTCACCATCCTCTTGGGAGTTTCTGATGCACCGATGTGGCATTTTTTGATTATTCTCAGCCCCAGTGTAGTTTCTTCATAGTCTTAGCAACTTAGCAGGGATTGAGCTGGAGAAATGAGGAGGGAGTTCACCTGCCCAGAGGAGCTTACAGAAATCACAGCCTCCAAGTTCTGTGGAAAACAAAACAAAAAAAAGAGAAAAATCAATTCAAAGCTGGAAGAAAAACTGGCAGGATTCAGGCAGTGGTGAGCACCACCTAGCAACTGGCCTGCTGGGTGAGTAATATTGAAGCAACAATCAAAGTAACACTCTCAGAAGCTGTGAGCAATAGATGAGCGGTCTGAATGATGCGGCACTAGCAGGGCTGGGAGGGAGAACAGCCTCAGAACAACAGAGGCAGAGCAAAGCGGAGGGAGGGAAGTCTATTTCTTGAGCAGGAAGCAAGCAAAGCTCCTGCTGGAATGTGAACATCCAGCTGGGGATGGAAATGCAACCAACCGCACAGTGGGTTCGATTGGTCTTTAAAAGAAAGCAGGAAAAGACTTGCAAACTTTGTGCTGGCCTGGGTTTAGCTGGCATGGGGGAGTGTGAATGCCTTTCCATAGCTGCTGTGGCAGAGGATGAGCTTGATGGAGGTTGTGCTTGACTGAGAGAGCCAAGGTGGATGGAGTGATCCCATGGATGCTGCCGACAGAGGGAGGGGACAGAGACCCAAAGGGACCCCGCAGCAGCTGATCAAACCAGCCTATACAGCCCTGCAAAGTAGATCGTGCTGATCTGCAGTGACGTGGTATTTTGAAAAAAAGCAGAGTCAAATATCTAACTAGTTACATCCTTTTGCCACATGGCAGTTCTGTGGATTGAAATCCCGTGCTCAAATGGGAAAATCATACTCAAGTTTCCATCTTTTGACCACAATGACATCTGGGGCTTGAAAATGTTAAAGAGGATTAGAGAGGTTGCAAGGATTTAAAAGGAGTAATAAAAGATTTCAGTTATTTATCAGTGTCACACCCAGGATACATTTTTAGATGCAATAAACAGCTGATATTTGGTGAAGCAGGCAAAAGAGCAAAAGCAACTGCAGTTTAGTCATGAGCAGCGTGATGATGGGGTTATAGATAAAGTTATTGAAGAGCCATATTGTGATAGAGATCAAGTCAACCTAAAACATTCTTGTAAAAGGCAGAAATTAAAAAAATCTATGATGGTAATACTTAACTTTAGAAGAAGAGCTATATAAAATGAAGTAAGATAATTAAGGGACCAGATAATGCAGCAGAAATTCTGTTGGAAAATCGAGCTCACGTGAGGCATACCAGGCAGGAGGCTCCGAGTGTCTCGTGCCCATCACAGAGTGCTCTAAGGACATGCTCCCCTTTCACATCTCCTTCCAGCTCTGCCCCCATGAGACCCTGTGTTTCAAAAGAAAGTAAAAGTGAAAAGGCAATCTCCAAAAAGTGCAACTCCTTCCTAAAGGAGGAAAATAGAGAAAAGCATAAGCACTAGCTAATTACTGAAGATTTGCATTTAACAGGACTCCAAAATTTTTTGAGGAGCAAACAGGCTTGGGAACTAATAAAAAGACTCATTATGGGGATGAGAATTGAGGTGTAACAGAAACTCAAGGCCAACAGTTTATGGAGGCAGGGAGAGGAAGCAAGCAGGAAAGCTTGATGAATTCTTTGCGACAAGTGCTCCGGGAGAGGTGAGGTTTCAACCCCACAGCTGCTCTCTGCAGACAGCGAGTCTGGAACTGCCTGGCCTAAAGGTCCTTGAAAGACCTTTGAGAACAAGCTGGAAGTACAGCAGAGTATCCAGGGCTGGGCAGCACTCTTCCAAAAGCTGAAGGAACCAAGTTGCAACATGTTTTAACACTGCAAATTAATCCATAAGCTATTGCTTACTTCAGCCTTGATGGTGGAAAACAGAAAGATCTAACACATCGTTTTTGAAAGGATGGCGAAGATGATACTGCAAGTTGCAGACCAGTAAGTTTGATTTTTGCATCAGCAATTTAATGGGAATGGTGATGAAGAACAGAAGACCAGACTCAGACAAATATGAAATCCTCCCTGGCTTCTGGAGAGCACGTCTCTTGTCTGTATGTTGATGTCCCCTTTACAGCATTCAGATTCGTGTGGGATGCCTTTCCTTTACAGAAACGCAGTTTCCTTCCACCGTATCAGTTCTTTTCATGCACCTTCTGATCCCACCGTTAATGATTCCTCCATCTTCCCTGGTGTGAAAATACATCACAAGGAGGTGAACGCCCTTTTTAATGTGAATGTCAAAGTTGCGTTAGATAAGCCTAAGTGTGATAATGATTTTCAACAAGTTTCTTATGCGAGTCCCATCTGAGGTCATTCGGGCCATGTCCCAACTAGATTTGCTGTGTCCAAATCTTGCCCACTTTGTCCCCTTGGATTGCTGATAAATCACTTTTGTGACTTTTTTTGAACCAGACAGGGCTATCCGACCCAGTCTAGCAGGAATACAGGTGTGTTGTGTGTGTCCTTTGTGCCCAGTACCTGTTTGCTGAGACCTTTTGGTCCCGCCTGTTTAGTAGGTCTCCAAGTAAATGTTGTATGGAAAATGCTGCTGCTTTACTGAGAGATTTCATTTTTTTTTCAGTCGGATGGGCTGGTATGTCCTTTCATAATTTTGTTTCCTATTACTACTTTCCCAAACAAGATAATGAGGTTTTATAAAGGTGTACCACATACGCCTGTATTAATTTGTGCCTGGTCAAAGATTGTTTGCTTTGGGGAGGGGTCATCCTAGTTTAACTTAGGCAGACTTCAGTTTTCTGTTTGTCTTCAGTCTGTTTTAAAATATGACTTTTCTTCAGTCCTATGCTAACAACAGCTGAGTCCAGTTTCATTATAACTCCCATTTTTCTGTCGTCCTTCAGAACAGTTGGTTGTGTGTTGAGGAGCTGCAGAACAGGTTCTGCTCCTTCTTTGTGATCTGTTAGGTTTGGTTTTTTCAAACCCCTTCTGTTTTGCCTCTAATTTTGCCATTTTTGTTTGCTCCCTGCTGGAAAATCTACCTCTTTCTGGTGTGCCTGTGGTGATAAAGTTGGGGCTGTAGGCAGGGTTGGATGCTGTAGCTCAGCAACGTCTGCTCTTTCTGCAGCTGCACTCTGTTCTGCCCAGGACCTCTAGAAGTGGTAGCCCCCCATGTTTCTCTGCAGCATCTCGTTCACTTAGAGAAGTGTTTACATGTTTGTCTTGTGCAAGGCGTTATTTCTCAGTCTCTTTTACTTAGTCATTTTCTCTTTTTTTTTTAAATTCCCCTTGTGGTCTTCTTCCTTAGTGGTTCATTAGTCTTTCATGCCCTGCTTTTTCTGTTTGCCCTGCGCATTCCTCCAGACATTTGAATGGTGTGTCTCTTGTCTGCAGTATGGAGAGGTCCCTCCAGGTGTGCAGGATAGGGAACATCCCATGGTTTTCTTGGGAGTACTTCCCATTTCCATTTATATTCTGCTGAGTCGTGACACTTCTCCTGTGTTTTGCTCTATAAAGTGCGCCTCTTGCCTTGTGTTCTGTCACACTGACATTTATTCTTTGCATTTCTTTTTACTGCAGATTTCAGTGTGGCAGCAAAATCAGTAATATGTGATTGTGGGCCCGCATAGCACCCATTTTCCTCCTTGATCTCCAACCAGTTTCCCTCTTAACCATCAGCAAGCATTGTGGTAGACTACCAAAAGCACAGACAGAGCAACCAGACCAGGGCTGTTCACCCATCAGAGCAGGTGGGGCTGCTCTGCAGGGTCCTAACATTTCATTGGTGCCGGTGGGGACTCTCAGAGTTGTCCAACACTGCCCCGTTGTTGGAAAGAGGGATGGGAGAAGGGACCACCTTACACTGCTGACAAGGTGAGCGTTCTCTGGCTAGTTTATTGCTTCTCAAGATTACTTCTTATTTTGCCTTTCCTCCTACGTACTATGCAGCGCGGTCTGAAATGGCCCCTGCTATAGAAGAAAGTCTGCCAGACTATTTTATTTTTCAGGTGCATATCTGAAATATTTCTGCCCTTGGGAGCTTTCACTGTTCCATGTTTGTAGCTCCCTTTCTGTGCCATTTTGGGAAGCTCGGATGATCACCGGCTGTACGAGATATCTGTATACTAGGCATTATTTTGATCTTGGCAATACAAAAGTTTGATGCTGTTTATCCCCATGTTAAAGACCAAGAAGATGCCTGCAGAGTTAGGTCCTCCCTGCCTGTCTGTTGTCTCATCTGCTGCCCTGCCCAGAGCCTGGGACAAGTTGGCAGCAGGGCACAGAGTTTGGACCTTGGGTAGGGTGGATGTCATGAGTTTCACCACACTTTATAGAAACCTGAGGTCCAAAGGTTTTTTAAAGTCATTTG
>NW_009619001.1:0-54379 GCF_000690535.1 Cariama cristata | reverse complement strand
GAATGCCAGTTAAACAGTTTGGATGGTTAATACCCACTCTTAAAAGTGACTTTGGCACCAAGACCTGGGGTTGCAAATCAGCTTGTAAACACCTACAAAACCTTATCCTGAATGTCTCCTTGTTACCCAGGAAGGTAACAAGGGGAAGTTTGTTGGGGGAGAGAGCTGAGCCTGATTCCCAAGCGCAGCGTAGGGCCCTGCCGAGGGCAGCGAGCGCCCAGGGAGGGCTGTGCTGGCACCAGCTCCCACCCAGGGCTCCCCATGCAACCTTAACCTCCGAGATAGGGCAGCTCTTCGAGGGTAGTCATTTAACTAAGTCTTCAAATGATAGAGAATCTGCTCCACATTAGGTTAGCTGCTGCACTGCTTAATTAACTTTATTCCTACTCTGGATTTGTTTAGTTTTACCTTCCAGCCTTTGGCTCTTATTATGACTTTTTTTTTGCTAAATTAAAGAGCTGTCTAATATCAGAATCAGTTCCCTGTGATGGCAGTAAAGAAAGCGGTGAAATTGGCTGTTATTCTTCCCTTGGATAAATTAAAAAGGTCAAGTGCCTGTAACCCATCTCTGTATAAAACTGTCTTTTCAGGCTTCAAATCACTCTTGTGAGCCTCTGAACTTTGTCAGGTTGCATCCTGGTGCCTCAGGGTTGGACGTATGGTCTTAGTATGCCAATACCACCCCTGCTCCCTCAGCATCCCCCACTTACAGCCCTTACCAGTCACAGCCGCCCCGTCCTGTCTGGCACATGCCTGCGGTTGGCATTCACCCCACTGCTTCAGTTCTTCTGAGGATCACAGCTCCCTGAGAAAAACAGCATCATGAATAAACATCATGAATAATTTTCTGAGGAAAGCATAACTTTATCACTGACTGTAAGGAGAGGGGCAGGATGAGCAGGCTGATTAGAATATTTATGCAAACCAGTCTTGATGAGATCCATCTTGACAAAATAGTCATAGGTCGATCCATTTTAATTTCATGTAAATGCCTTGTTTTCTGGAGCAGCTCAGTGCAGTTAATTGCAGATGCTGATCCATGGCCTCCAGCTCTGCAAACCTTCTCTTGGGTTGAAGGGTTCAGGGGTTTCCTTTCTGGTGCAGCTCATGAGAGGAAGATGGTGCCTGTGCCCGCGCAGGGCTCTGGGCTGCAGCCTGTGGGTCACCGGGGCTTGGTGATGCTGAGCAGGACATTTGTCTTAGCTGGGACTTTGGAAAGCATTTTTAACATCAGTGTCTGGTGGGTTTGGGAGCATGTGAAAGATATTTCTGTTTGCTGTCTCTTCTACTGGGCTAATTTCATTTGGGTTATTTCTAGCCTTTTGCTTACCAAAGCTTTTGAGGCTGGTAGGAACACATTTGTGTTGTGCTAGTCATTCATGATCCTATGAAAAGCGTAAGAGGTTCTCTGGGCAGCACCAAGCCAATACACAAGCGGGTCCTGCGAGAAGGATCAGTGCCAAGGCAGAGAACGGCCGGTGCTGGGGTGCAGGGATGATGCTGGGCATCTGCTGCCTTCATGGCAGGATTCATCTGCCAGCATGTACTGGCAGCAGCTCTGGGAAAGCGATTCTGTGCATCCTACTGCAGACAAGTGACCTGTGCTTTGTTTCTGCAAGTGTAAATGCAAGTTATGTACAAGAGTGGTTTTTAATAATATTAATCACGAACATGAGGGTAGGCATTTGCTGGGTGAGGAGTGGGCATAATTGTAGGGGACTGAGCAGACAAAAGTGCTTCTGCAATTGTCTCTATCATGTGTCCATTAACTTCAGTTATCTGGAGAAAATGCAGACATGGTAATTGTTTCTGTAGTTTTGTCAAACGGGCAATGATGAGATTTCCCTTCTGTAGTCAAAGGTGCAACTCTGCAGGATGGACCATCAAAATCGCCCTGCTCTGAGGGCAGATAAGCCCGGTGGGTGAGAGAAAGGAGCCCTCTCCGAAGCCTGAATGCCTGCCCAGCTTCTTGTCCTCTCTCCAGCACTTTTGGATATTTTTTTACTAACCATGAAAAAAAAAATCTATAAATTTTTAAACCTGCCATGTCCCTGATTTCAATAAAATTTTGTAGCAAAGGATTAGAGGTAATTCTGTATTTTAGGAAAAACAATAATTTTATTGCCCTGAGTTTGTCACCTTTTTGATTCTATGATTTTCTCATTTATTTGCACTCCCTCATTTATTTTCTTCCTGTTCTTTAGACCCATTTTTAGGTTGTTATTCTTCTGAGTAGTACATAGGACATTTTTTATTCTGGTAGTGCCAGGTGTCCCAATCAAGGTCTGGCACTGAGAGAACACCCATAGGTTTAACAGTTCACAGTTTAAAGATACAAAGAAAAGCAATTTTTATTTGGAAATGCACAAGAACAGTGAGTGTGGAAGATGACTGTCTCTGGATTTTGGGGTACTTAGTCACTGGAAATAAACACACAAAAATAAAAATGGACAGATGAATGTATATGAGAAGGACAGGAGCATGATGGAGATGAGCTGCCCGTGTTACCTTTGACCATCGCAGTTCCTTGTAGAAGTGAAGTTGAATGGAAGCGGCAATACAAGGTTGTGTCTGTGCACACTGTGTTGTCCCAAAGGTGGGGTTCCTTCACCCGGTGTGCAATACACCCATATACACACAGAGCAGGGGTAGTTTATTCCGTCTTACAGAGATGGGTGTTAGGTGGTAGTCCCACTAAGCTAGCACACCCTTGAAAATCGCATGGAAGCTTTTATACAAGATAGAAACAAAGCAGCAGCTACCCAAAGGCAAATGCTTGGTTACCTGTGATTGCATTTCATCTAAAATCTCCTCCTAGGGGTGTGTTTTTTAGTATTATAATGATATTATGATGACCTAAGTTCATCTAAAGGACAAAATTCTGCAAGTTTCTGGACCCCAACTGTCAGAGACCAGCTTGGAGATCAGATTCTTCTTATCTCATTGTTTTGGTTCTTCTTTATCGTATTCTGCATTCCTCTGCAGCACACTCCTCCAGTCACCAGACCTTGCATGGCTTGCTGTTCTCACTCAGTGGAAAACTCCGGTTTCTATGGTACATCAGCTACACTGACCGGCTCATGTCTTCTGTCTGAAAGACAAAACAAGAGGGCATAGTCTCAAGCTGTGCCAGGGGAAGTTCAGGCTAGAAATGAGGAGGCATTTCTTCACAGAGAGGGTCGTTATGTGTTGGAATGGGCTGCCCAGGGAGGTGGTGGAGTCCCCATCCCTGGAGGTGTTTAAGAAAAGACTGGTCTGGTGACATGGGGGTGTTAGAGCAAAGGTTGGACTTGATGATCCCAGAGGTCTCTTCCAACCAAATTGGTTCTGCGATTTTGTGTGACTGAGGGGTCTCATGCTGCCTGGAGGACTGTGTCATGGACATGTTACCTCTTTGTATTCCCTTTGCTTTTTTGATAAAAATCTGTCTTTTCTGATTTTTTCTGAGAGTCTTTTCAGGTGTCTAGTTATCCTTACTGAAATCTCTGACCTTCCTGTTAACAAGGAGAGTGTGCAGGTAGGGTGATTTGGGCTGAATGCAGTATTGGGATGATGGTACTGGATTTACCTGCGTCTGTGATGTGAAAACAGCACTCTTCATGCTCGCTTTGATGGGTTTGGTGCCTTTGCAGGGCATCTGCCATCTGTCAGCAGAAGTTATACCTCTGGTTCACCAAGACCTTGCTCCGGCTAGAGAATTCCCTGGCCTGCCAAAGCTGGGATGCTGACACAGGAGGAGTTTCTCTCAGATATCCCCTGTTGCTGTAGATACCTCAGCCCCTCCCCAGGCACTGCTGAGGGCCAGGGCACGGAGCTAAACAGAGCCTTGCTACCCCCCCATGGCATTTCTCACATCCAGGTCTGCTCTTCTGACCTGGCCAGGAGGAGACAACAGCAAACCTAAGCCTGCTGTTAGTGCCTCTGCAATTTCTGCTTGTGTGCATGAAGAATTTTTTTATGAAAAAATGTTGTATTCCTGGTTATTGTAACTTCTGCTTTAAATGGGCAAAGTAACAGAGAAATGGCCAACAAGCTGGACACACGATAAAAAGAGGGTAAATCTGCGAGGAAAAAAAAAGACATACCTTATTTTCTTTCCAAAATACATCAGCTGGGAGTATGCTGAGTGAATAAAGTTCACTTTCAGCAAGCATCCTTATTTCTGCTCGGGAGATATATTGCTTGTATGTTAATTGGCCCTCTTATTGTTCTTTCTGTGCTGGAGCGTCTGCCTTTTAAATTCTGCTAGTAGCACTGTCTGCCATTTCTTTGCCTCCTTATGTCTTTCTTTTACAGGAATAGTAGCTGAAAAAGGTCTAAAGTATTGAGTGTATGCAGAGGAGCTACGCTGTGCATCGGCAGTCAACTGCTCCTCTACAGGCAGGGCTCCAAGCCCACTTTTGGGCATTCTTCTGTCTTGTGTCTGGAGCCCTCGGTCTTTGTTACTTTTCATCGTTTTTGTAAAGGTAGAGAAAATAAGTGGTTCTGGCGTCGCACAAGCAGCACAAAGGTTGGCAGGAGTTTAGCTTCTCTGCTAATTAAGACAAAAAGTGGAAGTGGTCCATTACAGGGAAAGCAATTCTTAAGGAAAATTTAGAAAGAGTTCAGGAAGAAGGCAAAAAAAGTTTTGCTTAAAGAATCAGAAACAATGCAGTGCACTGCTAACAGAGTATTGTATTTTATCATGTGATATCTACCATTCATCTTGAAAATGACGCCTGTTGACACAGGACTTGCCAGTCAGAGTCCACTGTCTGCAGCCTGGGATGACAATTTTGTGTGTTCTTTGGCTTCGCGGATTCTCTAGGGATTTTCACAGCAAACTCAAGGTGTTGATTTTGGGCTTGGTGGGAAGTGCAGCAGCAGAGTTAGCAAAAGGTTGCACGATTCATCTCCTAGAAAAAAAAACATGGAATTTTAGAGCTCAAAGAAGAAGGTGAATACAGTTTTACATCGGTTAGAAGTGTTGATTTAGCTCTCCGTGGGTAGCCGACCGGTTGAAGGCTGTTCCAGCTCCTCACTGAACATCGCGTGTGACTGGATGCAGTTTGTGCTAAATGATGAGTCTAAGTTCAGCCATGCAAAGGGAAGGCTGCCTTCGACATCCGTGCCCGCACAGATCTATCTGTTGGACCTAATTTTGCCTGTCATTCAAACCTTCATGTGGCTGGTGAGAGGGAAGGAATGGCAGGTAACATTGAAATGGTGCTGTGTGGCAGGTCTCCCTTTTGAACGCAGGGCTCCCCGTGGCACAACGCTGGGACTGCTACAACCCTACAAAAGCTGGGGATACCACATGTAAGGGTTTTGGTGGAAGTAGCTTAAAGGACTACGGGGATTATCTCAACAGATGAAAGGAAATCTGACTGCAGTGTGATCCAGAGAGAAGAGTAAGAAAGCCATCTGTGAGTTTAGGCAAAGTACTTGGGCTTCTTAGAGAAATCGGAAAGACTAATGTATAATGGGTGGTTGCTATAATGTGCACTATCGATTGTGTGAACTCTGTCTTTCTGGATCTGTCTAAATTTGCAGTAACAAAATGCTATATAGCAGTCCTATAGTCTCCAAAATCAGCTATGATTGTATATAGGTGGATGGGTATCATCTTCAGTGTGTATCGTACTTTATCTACTCGAGTTCAAAGTGAATTTGCAAATGATCTGGTTAAGCAGTGAAGGTCGCAGTAAAAACAGATGTGTGCTTTCATGTGAAGTTGTGCTCTAAACAGATCCAGCAGGATATATGTTTCTGTCTCTCCTGATTTCTGGATTCAATTACGTCTTTGCAGATAAATCCCTTTGATTGTCCCTGTAGGCACAGCCAGGTTGCTCCAGAAGAGCTGACCCAGCAGCTCCTGGGAGCTGCAGGGATGGTGTGGGTCCCACTCTGCTGCCCAAACCTAGGCTTCTTTCCTTAATACTATTATTATTAGTTCTGGATTAATCCTGGCATCGAGTATTGCCTTTACTGCTGTCTCAAGCAGTTGGCAGGGCACATGGTGCTCCTGGGGAGGACAGGACCCTAAACCCGACATCTCAGTCATGTGGCTGCTATCTTACCTGTCTGCAGCTTCTTACAGAAGTTACTTCAGATTCCCCGTGTAACAGGTCACCTAACTACAGATTCAAGCTTCTTCAGTGTTCAAGAAAACTCGTCAACAAAAATAGAAAATGCAGCTTTCACCTTCCCACAGATCTAGTTCAGTAAAGAAACTGTTCTTACAAGCTCTTTTAGATATTTTCTGCTGGGAATATTTTGTTCCAAGCTGCACAAAAGCGCTCCACTGAAGAACAAATCATGCTATTAGACTTGCACTTTAATCTTCCCTTTGGGAACACAGAGCTTCCTAATATAATCTTGATGGTACCGAAAAGCATTATTATAATTTTAATGCACATAACAAATTACCATTGTCCCCTATTTGCAAAGGTGAAGGAAGATATCTTTTATGCGTATGCTAGAATGAATGTTGGAAATTCTGTACTTGTTTATCCTTGTTCAGACCTAGCCCTACTGCAGTGAAACCTGTTTTTTAAAGTACATGTGCTTTGGATGAATACTGTGAATCATAAACTTAAAATATGCCCCTACGGGTTAATCGGGGGACAGCTGTATTTTGTGTGTTATCCTATACTTCATGATAAAAGAAACTCAAGTTGGATTTCCAGGCTGTGCTGAAATGCCTAATCTGCACACTGATTCAGAAGTTGGCATGTCCCATCTGGATGCTGATGCTCAGTTCTTGCAAAGGTCTCCAAGCACCTTGGCTGCCTCCGATTTCCCCTCTCTGCCAGCAGAAAGCCACAGGACCCTGGTGTTGGATTTACCCTGAATGCTGGGAAATGCCCTCATTTCCCTGCTCCTGCTGCTTTCCTGTGGGTTACGGTGTGTGGCCCTGAGTTCCAGCACTGCCTGTCGAGTCCGGTGATGGGAGACCCCCACGCTGCTCCTCGCAGGTACACAGGTACCTGCGAGTGCCCGGCACGGGTGCTGATGCTGTTTCTTGTCTTGTTTAAACCTACTTCTGCCCCAATGCAGCCTGGCACCCCACCATCCCCTCTCCCGTGGGCAGTACCCCCTTCCCCGGCAGTGCTGGGGACCAAGCAGGAGGATGCCCTGCAAAGCACCGCAGCTCCGGGCTTCTTCCCAGCCACAGGGACAGTGTGGAAAAGGCGGTTACAGCAGGGTTGTTGCTTCTCAGCCGGGAAGATTGCAAGTGGTCACAGCCTGGTAAAACCCTCCGGGAGGAGGATTTGCTGTTTGTGGGCAGAGGATGGTAACCTACAACATCCACACCCAAGGGCACTGTTGTCAGCCTATGAGGAACAAATGAGAGAGAAGGGTCTCCAGGAGTTTCTTGTATTGGTATGGAAATGCCTCACCAAGAAAGGATAATGTACTTTATGTACTGTTATCCTGTGCAGTTACCATAAGCATCCCGTAGCCTCTGGTGGGTACGTAAACAAGTACATTTTAAAAGTGCCGGCTTTGAAAATTTGCTGATGTGAACCTCTGGTGCAGCTGAGGCAGCAGTCCAGTTGGGGACTGGAGTGGAGCTTCGCCTCTGATTCAATCTTTTTTATGCTAAATATGCATGGTTATGTTGACTCCAAACTGCAGGACAGTTAGTGGGAGAGCGCCATGCCCTGAGCCCTATTTCTATTTTTAAAAGCTCACATAACTCCACTAAACTTGCTGGAATTTAGGTGATACTGCTTTGCTGTCCTTGGACTTTCTCACAAACACAACTTTGCACGTGCAGAGGGAGGAGTGAAAAGAGCAGAGAGTCCAGGGGAATTCATGCTACCATCGGGTCTGTGCTGACAAAATTGTGCCATGTTCTACCTCCAAAGGAAAGGGAATGACAAAATACCATGAATTACTGAGCTACAAGAAGAAGGGTAAGTAGGTATTAAGACCTACTGCTAACTACTCCTCTTTCTTCCCTAATACCTACGCGGAAGAAGAAGGAAAAACAAGCAATGAGCATATAAATAACACAGACCGGTAACAAGAAATGGATGGGGACTTTATAAACATCCACCTATGAAATATGACTTGACTTTATTTTCTCAATATTTTTCACATTCAAATACAAAATCTACAATTTCAACCATGACTTTTATATTTAGGTTTTGTCTTTTTTTTTAAAAAAAAGAGGAAACTTACCAAAAAAACTAGTGTTCTGTCAACGTGAGGTTTTTTGTGCAAATACGTTGGCTTTTCTAGGAAAAACCCCACCACCTCAATGCATTATATATCAGATAGGCTTATAGATGGGAATTTGAAATCTAGCCTAGCTCAAACCTGAAATGAGAGATGTTCGTGATGAGGGGAACTGCCTTTGGAACAGCTTGGGAAGGTCTGCAGTGGTTGCTCAACTGCGGGGGTTGTAAAGTAAAGGATAAATGTTCCTCTGCAAGTTATGCACTATTTCAAACAGCTTGTGATTTAAAAAAGTTCTATGGTCTGGACAATTGTTTGTTCTGATCCTGTGATTTATTAACCTACAGTTACAGGAAAGACTGAGGATATTTGTGGGTCAGTTCTAGATGCTCTCGGTTGCTTGGAGAGCATCTCCCTCCTTGTCTGTTTTTCTGGGAAGAAGGGAAAGGTGCTCTCCAGTGGAAAGATGATGGGAGGAAGCATGTTGCCAGATACATGCTCTTTTTGTAGTGTGTAGTACATTTTGAAATACATCCCTAAGAGAAAAGCACTGATCCTGCATCGCTGCAGCTGTTGCCAACTGGCCTGATAAAGCCTGGTTAGAAATCCTCAGGGAACAGCCCTGCCCTGATATCCCCAGTGATTAGAGATGGGGGTATGTGGAAATTTCATCTGATCAGCTAATCTGTAGTTCTTAGATTCTCTCAATAGATGTTATCCTAATGCCTGTCTTTTCTGTCGTGCCCGCCTGTTCAGGAAATCATCCTCTCCCAGCCAACTCACTTCTTGCTAGCGGAGCTGGCAGTTCATCATTTATCTCACCTGTAATTGATCTCTGTGTGGCTTTGGGGTGCCATGAATAGCTCACGGCCTTAAATACTGATGTCCTCAATAACATAACCTATTGAGCTTCTACACCAAAACTAAAAAAGAAAAAACACAACCAAACCAAAAGCCACTAAGGTAATCCAGAAAGAAAACTGTAAATGTGTCCACAGAAGGTGGTTACCCCTTTTACTTGAAGTTGAATTGTGTGCTGGTGGGGGTGAACCTTCAGCAGCCCTTTAGTAACCTGGATTTGACATCCAGGAGACTGGGAGAGATTTCTTCGTCTTCTGGAATGGGTTGGGGGCACCAGTGCAGGACAACTTCTGTAACCCCTCGCAGCGATGCCGGCAGTTCAGGGAGGTGTGTTAAAGGATAGGAAAGCACCAGCAGGCAATGTAGTTCGCTGCTGCGGGATGGCACGGGAAGGGATACACAGCTTATCTCCCTCATGCAGGTACATAAGCGCAGCCTGCCATACAGCTGATCTTAACAGAGACAGTATGTTGAAATGCATTGATTTGACCCAGTCTTGCATGGTGTAGTACTACAAAAATACCACTGCATAATATCAATGAAGCACCTTAGCGTGGATTAAAAGCTGGCTAGAAGGCAGATATAAAAAAAAAAAAAGTTTTCAAGGGGAAATATATTGACGAGGGATAATTTTAGGATCCTTACCTGTTTTAGGGCTCTTCTGGATTTCCTGTGCTGGCCTGGACACACATGTAGAATCACAGAATTGTTTAGGTTGGACAGGACCTTTAAGATCATTGAGTCCAATCATTAACCTAGCATGGCCAAGCCCACCACTAAACCATGTCCCTAAGCACCACATCTACACCTCTTTTAAATACCTCCAGGGATGGGGACTCCACCACTTCCCTGGGCAGCCTCTTCCAGTGCTTGACAACACTTTCGGTGAAGAAATTCTTCCTAATATCCAATCTAAACCTCCCCTGGCACAACTCGAGGCCATTTCCTCTTGTCCTATCGCTGTTACTTGGGAGAAGAGACCGACCCCCACCTACTTTCGGGCTGTCACACAGTAGATGTAAGGCAATAAAAGAGGAATCCTGCAAGCTGCAACTCGCTTCAGGAGACCAGCTGGTCCCCTGGGCTGTCTGAGGCAGGACTAGATATAATTAGACCATGTTTGACAGGTACCAAACCATGTCATATCTGTCTCAAAATTCACAAACAAGAGCTTCTCCATTTGCTCATTAAGTTCCTCCACCACTTTCCAGAGAGTTAAAACTTTTCCCTACCACCCAGTCTGAGCATCGATCTCGGTGTTAACCAGCAGTGGCTCTGTGCTCTCCTGCGCCGTTCACCAACCTCTTCTGCCATCTCGGCTTCTTCCAGTTCTCATGCAAGACTACGGTCCCACACCTCCGGCGTATCTCTGGGCTTTCTCCAATGCACGTACCCTTCCTGAGACGTGGTACCCTGATGTGCTATCAGCCCCGGGGAGGGCGGGAGCATTTCTTTGCATATCTGACACATTATGCCAGCTTTTGTAGATGCCAGTATATTACTTTTGTGACAAGATGACATTATTAACTCATGTTCAGTTTGTTTTCAGCTGTCACCATTGCTGCTTTTTTCAATCCTGCTGCCTAGCAGGCGATCTCTATTCCTGTATCTGAATATTTGTTTTTCTCTCATTTGTATGTGCACTTGTCTCTATTGAATTTTGGCTCTTTGATTTCAGACCATTTTCCAATTTATCAAGATCACTTTGAATTCTAATCCTGTCTGCCAAAGCACTTGTAATCATTCCCATACTGATGTCATTCACAGTTCCCTCACTTGTGTTGCTGGAGTCATTAATATTTAATAGAAGCACAACCAGTAGGGACCCTGCTCGATAGTGTTTAATATGTCCTTTGCCAGAGAATTGTTTGTAGCAGCTTTTTGCATGTGTTTCTGGGTCTCTAATCTGTTCTCACAACCAGTTGCTAATGATTCAGATAATGCTTTAGTTAACTTAGTATTTTATGATGATTTCAGATCATTGACAGTAACATCAGGTTGGTTTCTCTAAGGTGTTTTTCCTAGTCAGTCCTGTGCTGCCATCCTTCCAAAACAAATACTCTTTGTCTTGCTTCTGGATGGAAAAACACATTCAGCCTTTTCCGTGGCATTTGATGTGTGATGCCTTTGTTAATGGATAACTTTTTATTTTGTTATTCCCCCTTACTATTTGTAAGTCCTGTATCTTAGTCTTTGAATTTTGGGTTCCTCCTGGTCACCCTCAGCCGTGCATCCCTGCGGTCACGGCCCGCATGCCCCAGAGGTGACTGCGTGGAAGGTATAGAAGTAAACGATGGAAAGGAAGAAAAATGCACTTTAGTACTTGCACACCTGCAAATTAAGCCGTGCTTACAGGAGAGGGGGCCAAGCCTTGCTGGGCACTACTTGGCAGTGGGTTGACAGTTGCAGCAGACAAATCAAGTCCCACAGAGCAATCCTGGTCCCAAATAAGCTGCAATCATCCCAGATGTTGTCATCAGGGAAGCACTAGCAGCGGTAAGGGAGGATTTGCATCTGTGTGTGGTGCTAGTGAGACATGTACTGAAATACCGTACTCTGAGGTGACTTTATGCTTCTTGAAATTGCACTTAGGATGGTTCATAGCCTAAATGGGAACCAGGTCCTGGGTAAGGCCTTTAGAGATTAACGCTTTCTCCTCCCAAGTAAAAGCTGCACCTTGCTGTACTAAATATCCCACTCCCTAGCAACTGCGTGATAAACGTAACTACTCGTCAGGTGGTGCTCATTATAACGGGTAGAAAGCACGGTTTTTCTCTGATACAAGCGTACAACTCCTCAGCATTTCTTTTCATCCTGGACTGGAAAACAAACTCACATTTCACAGTCATTTGGAGAATTTCTTCAATAATTTTGCATTAGGAACATCACATCTCAGTTGACCACCACAAAAGTTGAATTAAAATTTTAGAAGTTTAAATTAAGCTCTTTGCAGCTATGAAACTAGGAACTAGTGCTAGATCTTTCAGTGTTTTCATCTAAATATGTTGGTTACTCTGATATTGCCCATCCGAACATCCTTCCTTGGGTTGTTGGGCAAACCGTAGTCTTTGTATTTTTCCCAGCCAGGTCTTTTCTGTCATCCTGGTAAGTTTAGTGATTGGCAACTGCCTCTCTTGCTGCTGCAGTGGCAGTCTGGTCTTTAATCGTATCCCAGCCTCTTCCAAACAACGGAGAAGAAAGATCAAAACCAATTTACTTCCCGTTTACTTCCTAAAGCTGGAGTCAGGATGGTCACAGGCACAGGACGTGTCTGAAGAGCTGGTCCAGCCATTGGTTTGCCACGTGCAACCGATGCGGAGGAGGGGTCATGGTGACCCACTTGCAGCACCCCTGGGTGCCACACTCTTCTGCAGCAACACCTTGAAAAGTGAGGGACCCTTCAGCCCCCAGCACGAATTGACGGCAGCACTTCCCAGCCAACCATCAGCGTGGCATTACCTTAATTGTGCTGAAGAACTCAAGAAAAAAAGTAAGAGAACATTTTGCACAAAAAGCAGAGTATGTTTTTGTTATCAGTTGAAAGGGGTCTGTTCACTCCACACTCTATGCTGACATCAGTGAACCAAATCTGCACAGCAGGCACCGGAGTTTATTGAGGAGTGTGCTAGTTTGCTCTGATAGCAAAGGTGAATCTGCAGAAAGGTGAAAACTAATCAGTTTTACAATATTCATCTGGGAACATTAACTAATTTTAGGATGAGTATTTTGCAGAGAAAAATGAATAGCTAATGACTTTACTATTTTAATTACTTTAGGAAAGGTTGCCCTGTAGGTTATCTAAAGGAGTTTGCCTGGTTAGATGACTATTACAGCTGAGATTGGAGAAGTGTTATTATTACCATCTATCATAAAATGCATATAACGTGACCAGATAGTACATACCTCCAATTTTGTTAACTGTATTTCAGTGTAACTGATGAGGTTCCAACCATTTTGAATAACACCTTTGTCTTTAATGGGGTTGTGAGGTTCTTTTCATAATGCAAAACTGATTGACAGTATTGGCAGGAGAGGCTGAGTTTTGCAGGCAATATCATTAGGTCATGGGCTGTGGCTTGCAGGATACATTCTGTTCTTTTTAGTATAGCAACAGCTTTGGTTATTTCTGTCCCTACAGAGCTGGCTGGGTGAGGAAGGGTGTATGGGAAAATGGGCTGCAGTGCATCGGGCACAGCAGGGAAAGAAAGGATCTTGGTGTGGCTGGAATCTAAAGTTTAAATACATTTTTCTTTAAAAAAAACAGACAACAAAACCCCCCAAAACCAAATCAAAACAAACAAACAAAAAACCAACCAAGAAACTCCCAAACAAAAAGCACCCCAAAAACTCCTCTTGCTAGTAAATTTAAAAATGCAGCTGATGATAGAAGCAAAAGGCTTTTTAAAATGAAATCCAGGCAGTTGATGGAGCAATGCTCACTCAAGAAACACTGCTTCGGCACGCTCCTACTCTGCCCCTGGGGCTGCACGATGGAAGAAGTTCGAGTACATTGGCACGTGGTGGTCGTGGCATTGGGGTCTTGCTCAACTCTGCCTGGGCAGGGGTAGATGGGGAAGCCGTGAAGTTGGCTGTGCTGGTTTCTGGAGGCAGAGCCATCTGCGAGCACGTCTGCGGCAGCCCGGCTTCAGGAGGAACAGCCCCTTGGCGGAGGTCGGTGCTCCCATCCATGCGTAACTGCTCGCGCTTGGCTTTGACCACGTTCCTCTACAGGAAGGTTGCTTATACCTTACCAACTCACATCAAGTCAGAGGGTTCCTTGCCTGTGCAACATTATTAATTTATACAATTGGTTATAGGATTATTTAAAATACAACTTTCTCAGCTTGCTTCTGGCTTTTTCCTAGGCTCAGTTATTTTTTAAGTAACAAGATCAGTTGGGTTTAGTATACTTCTGGTCAAGATTCACCTAAGAATTCACCAAAAGGTGAAATACTTTTGTAGTTTGTTTCAGTTTTTCTCAGGAATTGTGAGACAAGTTAAGAACTTCAAGAGAACGCTTTATTATGAAAAGCTGAAAGCACTACAAAAATAAAGTTTAATGGACTTAAGGCCAGCCTTCTGACATTTTCTGCCTAATTCCTAGTTCTGTGCCATGGCCTTTATTCATGTCCCTTGACAAAAACTTTCTAAATAACTCTAGTATAACTGTCAATAGCTATTATTTTATCAATTGGGGGGGTGTTGTTACCTAACACAGAAAGAAAAATTAAAACCAAGATTCTTTTTTATCTTTTGGGAAAGAAGGTCATGTTTAGAAAAAGTTTAATTTGTGCCTGCTATGGAGCATTTTCGCTTAAAAGCCAACATTACTGTGACACTTCTGCGGTCTGAAGAGTTGGTTCTGCTTTTTGTGGAATGATTTTTCTGCAGAGCATTAAAAAACTTATATTCTTGATTTGTGTAATTTTCTGACAGTACTTTTTATAGTTAATCTTATCTATTGGATGATGGCAAAATCCAGAGTAGAAGAGTGCTTCTGCGCTCGCTGTCATGTTTATACTGCTTGCTTACCCACACTCACTCTGCGTCTTGCCATCTTCAGTGAATTTATCTTCAAGAAACCTCAGCGCCCATGTGCTGAGAAAAGTGGGTGGATTCCCAAGGGGAATATTCCTGGGAATGGCATCACAAAACCTAGAGCCCTGAGGAGGCTCCCGGAGGTGATGGGCATTGCATCTGCAGACTTTGAGGCTGGAGCTCGTACAAACTTCTGCACTGAATAGGGTCGGTGTTGCAGGGATGGGGGTTATGAGCTTCATCCACTTCAGTCCCTTTGAACTCTAAAATAAGACGATAACAGTGCCGGCTTGTACAGGCACGGCTTGTGTTAGTTCTCTAACCCTGGCACCAGCTGTAGCACGGTTTGGTGACACAGGTGCCACGCCAGCTCAGGAAATTAGTATTCTGCTTGGAAATGTCTAGTGTACAAATTGCTGCTAAAGGAGAAAAATTAGGTCTGTAAGATGATAGAGAATGGATAAAGTCAGGGGGCTTGTCCCATGTGGACATGGTTGGTTGTTTCTTTGCCGTTGGCAGCAGGAGCAGGCGACAGGGGAACCTGGAGGTGTGTTGCATGTTCAGGTTGTGGCTGGCATGCCCAGGCCTGGGACACTGTCTGTTACAGAGCAAATTGTAAGAAAAAAGGAGTCTAGGTTCAGGTGATATGATAATTTTATTCCCCTTTATAGGGGATTCTGAAAACAAGAGGTGAGCCGTGCCAAGGCTAAGGCTCTGTGGATGGGAGGCAGCAACCCACCTTGGGGTGCCAAGCAGGAACATGCTGGCAGGTACTGAAAGGGTGCTGGAATAACCATTTCCAAATAATTTGTCTCAGGATTTGTGCCTCTGCCTGCCTGCTGTTCAGGCCTCCGTTGCATCTTGGTGCTTCTGGGCAGCCGTGTCTCTGAGTCCGTGCCTGTGGCCCCTTGCTCGGGTCAGTTTGCTGCCCTGCTCCTGGCTGCCAGCCGGTGCTCACCGCCGAAAGGATAATTTAGCTCAGTGGGGAGGCACAAGAGGCTGGAGACAGAAATAACTGCCACGGGGAGAGGCTCTGAAAAGCAGGGCAGCGGGCTTGGTGGAGGGAGTATTCGGAGTTTGTCCCTGCGGGAAGCAGGCACTGGGATCCTGCCAAAATACTCACTGCTATGGGGTGCAGCGGCTCCGGGGTTTGTCCAGGAGCAGAGATGCAAACACTTAGAGACTTACATGCAAGACCAAGCAAATGTCTCTACACTGTTAGGCATCATATTTTATGAGGATGAGGATGAATCCCTTTCTGAGACCAGCCCTTAGAAACGTGTCCAGCACCTCTGTGATGTGAGGTCTCGGTTCATGTCATGAGCTCTCAGCTGCCGTCATGGCTGTAAACAATAGCCATGGTATGCTGTCACACTTGCTGACCGGAGTGGCTACCCACGCACACACAGAGTGGAGATGTCTCCGAGGAGAGGAGGTGCTTGCGGTTAGCTTTACATAAATGTCTGTCTGATGAAGCCTGTGAAAATGAGCACAGTAAAGTGTCAGAGAGGAGCACACGTGCAGTGTGCCTTGTGCGTCCCCCAAATCATCTGCCAGTCTAAGACAGTGACCTACCTGGGCAGATTTTTGGAATTTCATGCTTTGAAATATTTATGATTAAATACTTGCACTGCATCCTTTCCTCGTGTCCTTGCTGCCTGCGCTGTGTTTGCCTGCACGCCGCGCTGTGCACGTGGCTCTCCTGCATCGCACATCCCCTGTCTTTTGGACCTGATGCGCTACAGCTGCCTTTGCCCAGCATCTAGCTGTTATGTGATAAACGTCGTTACAATCTTCCATTAAACTTACCTGCTCCACGGAACCCACTGTCTAAATAGAGCTGTGTATTTGTCTGTGCAAAGCTCTGAAAACCCTGTCAGTGGTTAAGAAATCAGGAATGAGCGAGATTGGGTTCATGTCAGGTGGGAAGTGGCAAATAGAGCACACAGGCAGATGCCCAGGCTAAGGGCTGTGCCAGGTCTGCAGCGCACGGCTCCCCTCGCCGCTTCCAGCCGGGATGATTTCCGAGGGCTGCCATTACTTACTGCTCTCTGCTATTGTACAGAGAAAATGTTTTGCCAGGGATTTGAATGAGACCCGATCAGGACTGTGGTATTAAAGTGCACCCTGTGTACCAGCGGGTACCAGGGTCTTGCAGTCCTCTGACATCCATCAATGTGAAGGGGAAAGGATGGATTCTCACCATGAGAGGGAAGGGCCTTGGCTCACAGCATTCATATGCCTATACAGATGTGATTAAATTGGACCTAGAAATGAATGAAAAGACTTCCAGGATAGCAATACTTGCAGAGAGGACTGACGTGGTACAGAGACGCAGCCCTGGCATGTGTGGGGCTCGATGCCCCGTACGCCCAACCTGTGCCACCTCCCTGCTCCCGCTCTGCCAGTGCAGTGGGAGACGCAGAAAAGGAGTATTTCCTTCATTCATCTAACCCAGGCACTGAAAGAGGAAACAAAAATGGCATCTTCTCAGAACTGACTTATTGGGGAGTGTAACCGTTGGCCATGAGTAGCACAGAGGAGAGGCAGCGCTGCCTGCCCTGACTGCCTGGTGCATCCCTGCTGCCTGCAGGCACCCTACAAAGGTTTGCAAATAAGAAAGAGCGTACGTGACTCTGTGCGGGGATGTATGCAAAAGTATAACACAGCTTCTCCTGCTCCAAGCTCACTGGAATCCTCTTGCAAGGCACGGCTGCTGCTGCGTTACCTGCTGCAGCTGTGTGATGTCCACAGAAAGTGTACAACATTGAATTCTTGGGTAATACAGTGTCCTGAAAGCTCGTTCAATTACTGTTGTTGGTCTCTGCTGTGTTTTATTTAAGCTCACCTG
Source organism: Cariama cristata (assembly GCF_000690535.1). NCBI lineage: Eukaryota > Metazoa > Chordata > Aves > Cariamiformes > Cariamidae > Cariama > Cariama cristata. Next base: position 36,963 of record NW_009619001.1, on the reverse strand, counting down.
TAAGCCTGGGAGAGTAAGCAACAAATTTCCATCACTTTTAGGTTGATTTGCAGAGAGGACACATCTCAGAACTGATTCAGGTTGTCTAACTGGTTGTTCAATCCCTGCACAAAAAACTGCTTTTGTTTTGTTTTTTTCTTTCTTTTTCTCCTCTAAAACTTTTATTCTATTGTTGTGTTTCATTGGGAAAAAATAAGGAAGTTGTTGCGCTAATTTATACAGACTAATCTCAGGGCTGCATGTTTCCCTGAGCAAGTAGCTAGTAGGCAGAGAGGACTATTATTACATTTTTAAATTAGCAAGGCCTGCGCATGCTCCGGGTGATGTGAGCTCTCGGCTTCGTTCCCAATGCTCTTCATCAGAGGAAAACCCACCGCTGTTCCTGGGTCCTCCCTGCCCAATGCTGGGGGCTGCTGAAGGCGGTGGGGCTGGAGAGGGCTTTGTCACCTCCTCAGCCCCACCTCACCTGGTGCATAGAGGTCTTATCCTATACGTACAGGCTGTGGACCATGCAGAAGTCTGACCTGTGCTGTTGGTCTCCCCGGACACCCTCGTACATGTGAAAATCTCACACCAGAAGGCAAAGTCACACTATTGTGCTCGCAGGAGTAATAGATAATTACACTTCACTCAGGCACAGTAGGTTATACTTCTAAACACAAATCACTTGAGAATCCTGACATCTGTTAAGTGGGTATTGATCGAGGTGACATGAACAACAGGCGCATTGTACCGCAAAAGGCAGAGGCAGTGGCAAGGCAGAGGCCGTGATCCTCACCCTGGGAAGGGAGGGAACAGCAAAGACGGGGATGTCCATCACCAAATCCACGGCAGTTGCCTGCCCTGACCATCAGTGGCTCCCAGTGCTGCTGCCACAACCTCCTGGATGCCTTTCTCCATCTTTCAGGTGGCTGGGCTTGAGGGGCGTTTTGGGGTAGTCTCGAATGAACCGGAGGAACTGTGCGGTGCTGGGACAACAATTGGCCTTTGTGGAGTGACTTGAATGGGAAAATTCACAGTTTAGATTTACTGATAGCTAATATTTAACTTTTTCTGAGGAAAAAAAACAGCGCTTTTTCTGCTCCTTTTATGTCTTAGATCAAAGCTCACTTACTTTAACTACTCCCTTGATATCGCGTTTTGTCCTTTTGGCTTCAGAAGCGCATTACACAGACACCATCCCTGCTCTGGCTTTGAACTTCACCCCATGAATCTTATGATCACAGCCCTTGTACAGACGCAGTGAGAATAGACCCACCGTTTTCTCCAGGACAACAGCCAACGTAGGATCAGTCGAAATACTCAGACGTCTGCATGGGTCCTGCAGGGGACCTGAGGCCATTTCCTCCCCCAGCACCCTTCAGCGCTTTGGGAACAGCCTTTCCCCCCACTCACGGAAAAAAGCAGCTCTCCTTCCTCCAGCACAGTGCTCAGGCTGGGGCAGGGAGCACTTGGCACTTGCAAGTTTAGCAAGTTATTAGGTAGATGTTTGCTTATTCCTTGAAAGTATTCAAATTTGCTCTGTGTTACTGCTTCCCAAGATGCGAGTGGGCTTGTGAGAGTCAGTGCTGGAAATGCCTGTCCCTCGCTTGCCGGGGCAGGGTCCAGGCACCCCGGCCACGAGTCCTCCCTGCGGAACAGGCGCTGCGGGGGCTTGCACCCGCACGGGATGCTGTGGTGATGCTGAGGGTTCCTCGCAGCGACGCTGACGGTTCCCCTCTGCCAGCCCCCTGGCACTGCCGTGTTCTAGGCACAGACTTGCCGCGAGGGCAGAAGCTCTCTCTCATCCACGTACCAGACATTTTTGAATGTTTTTTTTTCTCCAGGTTTCTGAGGCAGGCTTAAGCCAATATATTTACCAATGTCCTCTGAGTCTGAATTCATCTTTTTTCTCAAAGATGTGAGCTAGAGAGGCAAACCCTTAGGCTGGAGTACGTGCACCCCTCTCAGAGGGGACTGCAGCCGCCGTGCCCTCCCGCCCGGCACAGCCCAAGACCGGAGGGTTCATCGCCGAGTGGCTCCGTACCACACATCTGGTACTGTAGCAAAACTACACCAGGATAAATGTCCTCTTCCACTAGTGCCTTTTCTACTGCTTGAGCCGTTAAAGATTTCTTTCCTGACATCAGATCTCTTATTTAATCATGCAATATACTTCCAGTGCATCATTAAGCGCAGATTTGTATATCCTTAAATTAAATTTAGCTACTAGGCTTGATTTATTTCCTTCCTGATTACTCATTTGTATGAAACAATAGCCATTAATCTCTCTCCCTTTTGCTGGCATGCTACTTCTAGAGTTTACCACAGAGGGCTTGGAAGAACAGAGCAAACACTGTCATTCCTTTGTAAAAGGATTTCAGCATGCCCTTCTCCTGCTTTGTACTCAACCTCTGCAGATTAAAAGGTTCCTATTCTACAGTTAATTTCTCCTTCACTTTTGTCTGCGTCTCTGACTTTCATGTGAGTTGATTGAAAATACGGTGCTAAATGCAGCTCTTTCATTTGAACTAATGCAAATTATGCCAAGTCCCAGTGTGTGAATATAAACTGGTTAGCATGGTGAGGGAGGGGGAGCATGACCGGGGAGGGTGGGGTGTGATATTGCTGAACAGGGGAGAGAAAATAGGGAAGGCTGTTATCCAAATGGAGGCTGTCGGAAGCAGATTTTCTTTTCCCAGGTCTGCTTACTGCTAGGTGGGAAAAATAACTCTGCAAATTAAGGAAACATAAATTAGAGTGGTGAAGCTGTCTGTTCTGCAGCCTGCTGAGATGGGAAGGTAGGAAGGTGCCGGTGTGCAGTTTGGTTGGGGATGTGGGTGCTGGGGGCTGAGTCCTGGCACGTTGGGCACCGTGTTCCCCTGGGGTACCTGGTGAATTGTGTCTGGGGGGAGGTTAACCTCTCAAGGGTCCTGTTGGACCCCCTGAGCTCAGGAACAGCCCTGGGCAACTGTCTATGGGTGTGAGATTGCCGAGAGAAGCAGTAAGGACACATCTCAGGAAGGGTCAAGGTTTGACTCAGTCTGTCATCTGCTGCAGCCCAGCATGTGTAGGGTGTCCATGGTCCCTCCCTGCTCTGTGAATTACAATTTTCCAACCAGCAGGTCTTTCAGCACTAATATAGCTGTGAAAGCCCTGATCATTGGGGACAGTCCTCAGTCCGGAGATCATTTTGTCCAACACGATTTTTCTATTGGCAATGACAGTTTCTCTGCAGCACTTCCTAAGCTCTGCTCTTGGCAAACTCACTAGTGGGGTTAAAGAAGTTAAAAATCACACAGGAACAGCTGAGACCCACCTGCAATTGCTAATCAGATCCCACATATTCACATTTCTTGAAAAGAGAGCTGGCCACGATCTGACAGTGTGGGGATGATGCAGGTTCCCAGCCCAGGGTTATGTATAAAAGTCACCAGAAAGAATCAAAAAAAGGTACAAAATTTTTCAGCTGAAGTGAAATAGGACTAGAATGTCTAGATATTTTGTCTATGTAAGTTGCAATATATTGAGCTGGATTTTATTAGTAGTTTCTTTGAGAAAAGTCACTGATGTTTCTGTTTTCACCAAAATACATTTTATTGAAAAGCTATATTTAACATCTCTTACAAACTACCAGAAATTCAGAGAACGTTATATCCACCAAATCCCCTTTCCTGCCCGCCCTCCTCTTTCCAGGAAGACCTCCTGACTGTGACTCTCTACGTGCATTATTGTCTTCAGCTTTTCACTGTAACAAACCTGTTGTTACGGCTGCAGCACAGAGACCCAAGCTCTCCCTTTACCCATTCATTGCACTCATTGCTCCTCCCAGGTAAATCTGGGAAGTTTTTCCTCCTCTCCCCTTTGGTGCGGCGGGCAGCCTGGCTCTCCGCAGCTGAAACCTGCCTGCCGGCCCGTCCACAGCAACGGCAGTTTACACAAAATATTTACCCTGCCTCGCAGAAACACGGCTTTTTCATTAGCTTGTCTTTTCTACTCCTTCCATTGCCAATGCTGACATGATGCAGTCACCACGCAGCTTCTGATTGCTGAAGCAAGTTTGAGTGGAGAAGCACAAACAGGTTTCCTCACACCACACCAGTAACTACCACTACCTTTTAAGCCATTTTTGGAAGATGGAGAAAGTTCAAAAAAATCTGAAGCATGATTTCTTACTCAATTTCTCTTTAAAGCAAAGGGTTTTGTAAATAAAATAATTCAAATGCTATACTCAATTTCTCTTTAAAGCAAAGGGTTTCGTAAATAAAAGTAATTCAAATGCTGTTATTTGTCTGCTGTTTTATTTGTCTTTTAAGAGGAGGAAAGCTCTCTGAGTTGGGCAGAAACTGGTTTTGAGACCCAGCCCTACTTTTCTGAAGACAAAAGAAAACAAACACACAAAAAACTAAAAGAAAAATTAGCTCAGTGGAAATCCCAATCCTCTGCTCCTGGCTGGTTCCCCTCCAAGGGAACGTTTTTTTTTTCCTGCAGCCTGGCGATGCCAGCCAGCATCTGCCTGCCCAAGATAACCTTCCAGCTGCCTGCTTTGCCAGAGCCTCACGACAGGAATGTCAGGCACAGCCACCAGCTCAGGGCATGGTTTTACAGATGCTCAAGGTGGCCTGGTAACTTGACACCCCTGAAAGAAGAAGTTTCCCTTTTCCTCTTCTCCCTCAGCTTTTAACCACAGGCTTTTGCTGTTCATTTTCTGCCAGCTCCAGTCCTTGTCAGAGCCTGCTGTGAGATGATTTAGGTCACTGACCTGCAAAAAATACCCAAAAGAAACCCACCCAGCAAAATAAATGATAGCTTTTAATTAAAACTGCTCAGGAGTGTCCAGCATGAGCAGAGGGAGGCTCCTCAGGATACGGTTAATCTCACTCTGGCATCAATGAGACATTAAACCTGCTAAAAGGTTGGTGAAACAGCAGCTTTGAAAGAGAGCTGTGGAAGGTGCTGGTATGGAGGAAAAAGGGAGAAGGCGGAGGCCTGCTCTTGCCCACGCTTGAGATTTGATCCTCTGCCAAGTCCAGTGGGAGGATGCGGGGTAGGTCCTCCCGGAGCACCCACAAGGATGGATGCCTGGGATTGGGGTAAGAGGAACCCAAAGCTGTCCTGGAAATGCAGGGACCAGGCAGCATCCATTGTGGAGGGGGTGCTTCTCCCCTCTTTCTGGCCATTTTCGTTCCCCTGGTGAATTAAGGGATATTAAGGCGTGGGATGGGATGGGCTAAGCATCCCCTTTGTTTGCTGATTAGGCTATTTCCACGCCATTGGTTTTAGAGCATGAATTTCTGAGCCCAAGTGCTTCTCGAGTGCCAGGCATGATCCTCGCTGATGATAGTGCACCTGTTTCTTAGGAAAACATTCCCTTCTCGTTTCTGCTGATGGCATGAAGGGTCCTGTGCCAGCAGCTCACCTGGATTTCGGTGGCGTGGGCAGCACAGGGGCAGTGGCTGGCACTGCACCCCTGTCACGGCAGCCTGCCTGCATGCTTCCAGCTGGCACCGGCTCTCCAAACATTTTGACATTTCCCGATAACATTTCCTTGAACATTTGGCACTGTAAAAAGTCTGTTTTCTTATGCTTTAATCTCTTGGGTTGGCATGCAAGTGAGTACAAAGTAAAAGAATTTTCTGCTGATGGAAACCCCTGTTTTCCTGTGGCTCTGGTTGGTGCATCACAGTGGTATAGACAAAAAATTGCAATCATAGAAAATCATACATCTGGATAGGGCACAGATTTGAAAAGCTTACCGTGGAGAGCATGGAGTGCGAACATCAGCTCTCACACTGGCATCAGAAGTAGGTCACTGTGACTCTGCCCTTATGTTTGCCTTCCAAACATAATAAAAATGAAATTTGTGGGTTTATAGGAAATGGTAATTTCAAACTGTAGAGCATCTTTTTCCATTTAAGAAAAACTTTGCTGAAATGATTTATACTCTCTAATAGTTTTGATTCAATGAATTCTCGTTTTCAATTGGAAAAAGTGATTATTTAGAAAACTCCTGACCTCCTTTATCAGGTCCAGACCATGAATGGTAGTCAGCCTAGATATCAGCTTCCTTCCAGGCAGGAAACTCCTCAGAAGTCATTAGCTGAAAGAATTAAAAATTTTTTTTTCAAGACTTGTAACAGGATTGTAACAGGAATCTCTAACTTCTGTCATGGAGGCGTTATGTATATTCTTACGACATACTGACATACAGCAAGGGGGAGATTTACTGTTTTTAAACTGTTCTTATGTGTATCTCAGATCAACAGTTCCATAACAACTCCATAATGTCACGCAGAATAATGGAAGCTGCAAGGAGGGAAACAAATAGAAGAGAAAATACAAATAAGATACAATCAGAGAAAATATAGACAACCCAGAATGGGGAAAAAAAAAATTGAAAGGATCTAGTGTTGCAAAATGGAATTGTAGTAGGGCACGCTGTGTGCAAATACTGAAGCCGGCCAGGTTGCAGGTCGAGGCAGCTGAAGAGGAGCAGGGCTGGGTGGCTGCAACTTGCCGTGCTCTGGGTGACCCCAGGAGAGGTGTGTGAGGGCATCGGGTGGGGTCCAGGGGGGACAGGAGGCCCTTTAAGAAGAGCTGAGGGAAGCAAGAGGCTTTGCTGCTGCTGGGGAGCAACCTGGCTGAAGTGCAGCCTTTGGCTCTGACCCAGAGCATCACAGAGGGCTGCACCCAAAACCACGGGCTGCTCGAAAGGCCATGCTTCACACCGGTGTGCCGTCGTTTCCTTCGACAGTATAATTTAAGTTCCATGATACCATTAAGCATGTATTCTTATGTCGTAAAGCAGACGGAAACAATGAAATATACTATGTAGAGGGCCACCATTCATCCAATTTATTATGTTACAATGTTCCTCTCATTGAATTATGCTTGTGAAATTACTCTCTGTCCATATATTACCCTACTTTTAATGTATAGGCTGCATCTGTTCAGGTTGGGATGATAGACTAGGGATTATTTCTGCAACCCTTGTTCCTGTAACTAAGTCACACTTTTATCACTTGTGCAGTAGCCAACAGGCACACTTTGGGGAAAGAGCACAGCAGACTTAATTGCTGCGCTCTGCAGTCATGGCTCCCTTTAAAAAGAAAAATTAGTGCTCGCAAAAGGTGGCAAGATTGCAGTTGGTGCCAGATCCCCTGCAAAGAGCTTCTGGAGAAACTCAGACTCGACCTGAGCGAGTTGGTGCCAGATCCCCTGCAAAGAGCTACTGGAGAAACTCAGACTCGACCTAAGTGTCAGCTCGCACCCTTTGCTGGCATCTCTCCGGCGTGGTGGGTTGCTCCTGGGGTATTGCATTAAGGCCACTACAAAGCTGAAACATCCTCCTGAGCGCTCCGACCTGTTTGTAACAGACAGACACCCTCATCGCAAACAGGTGCCTGACATAAACAGCAGCCTCAAAGCCAGAGCTGGATGAGAGCTCTGAGAAGTGAGCTTACTGCCTCAGCCCAGGGGTCCTTCCAAGGGAACGAGGGGGATGTAGAGTCTAAAGGATGCTTTGCTGGTAGCTGCTTTGCTGTCTCCTCATGGATAGAGACTCAGTGTCAGGCTATGGACTTGTCAAGATATATAGCACATTTCTTGGTGCTAAGTGCATGGATAAGGGACCCTCCTGTTTGCTTCCAGAGCGTGCACTGAAGTCAAACTTCAGTGCTGGCCCCTGGTCCCAGCCGTGCAGAGCAGGGAGTGCTGGGGGACAGACCATGCTGCTCCATCACCAGGGCTCTGCTGCAGACCCGATAACCTGCTCCTCCCGCAGCCACCCCTGCCTCCTACCAGCCTGTCACCTCGCCCTAGAAGGGGTTTGGGCACCTCTGCTCTGTGTATTATATATACATGATTGATGCGCTGCCAGCTCATGAGGGTTGGGGATGGAAAACTACAAAGTGAGCAGAGTCCAGAGCAGCATTAGTGATGGTTGAGGCTCCAGATATCCTCCACTTCCAAAGCTGAGAACAGGGTCTATGGTTTGCCCAGGTACCGGACTCAGACTAGGGGATAAATGTATGAAATCCAGTGTCTTGTGACAGGCAGGGGCAGGTAAGAAGGATTTAATGGTCCTGTCTAGGCTTAAACTCTATAAATTTAAGAAATGGTAGCAAACAGCTGCCCTGGGTAGGAGCTGGTAATTTAAAGCTCAGTTATGTATTGTCAGCTGTAATTCCCAGTGGAGATGTCTGAACCTTGCTGTTTGCCCTTGCTGCACATGAGAAGATAATACAGCTTTTAGCTAGAGCCGATTCAATCCAGCCAGGTCTGTGCTGCAGGAGATTTGAGGCTGGGAGAAAAAACCCTGGCTTAGGCCAAGTGCTACCTGTCAAGATGAGTGAAACTTTTAATGAGCTGGAAAGTTCTGGCAGAGCTCCCAAATAACTGAGTGTTTGGGGTTAGCCCCTGGGCTGCCCCGGTGGTGTCACCCTGGGCAGTGCCCTGGGGACGTTCTCCATCGTCGGGCACATCCTGCAGTCCTGGCACACCAGGCAGAGCTGTGACTACCATCCCATCCCATCCCATCCATCCATCCCATCCCATCCCATCCCACGCCAGCTGTGTGCACACCTACCCCTGGTGCACCCATGGGAGAGGATGGTGAAGGGACACCCCAAGCACCCAGCCCAGACCTCACCAGGGCAGAAGCAGCAGTAACCATCCTGAAACAAAACCTTGCCGCCGAGCCCAGCAATTTGCAGAGCTTTCCCCCAGGGAGGAAATAATTCTGTGGTAAATTCTATCTTCCTGTAAAAACTTCTGCATGTGGGAAAAGCAGATTTTCTGTCAAGGAAGCATTTAAATAGGCACTTTTCAACTAGATCTGCTTTTAATCTTGCAAGATGTTAATATTGCTGTTCTTGGTCTGATAATACCTTTTTGTTACAAAAAAAAAAACTCTACAAAATCTTTTCCAGACACCATATTCTCAATCTTCCTGTTGTATAGATAAGTAAAGCTGTTTTTAGGAATAATGGCATGGAGAAATTGATAAACTTCTGAGGACAAAAAAGGAAGATTGATTTAGGGTTGGGTTTAATTGGTTTTGAGATCCAATTTTTGGAATAATTTCCATTGCAACATAGAACGGGTTGTTCCAAATCCCTGGTGTTTTATTGATGGCTGCAGGTTGGTTAGGATTTAGCATATTGGGCAAACGAACCCAAGTCTGAAAACAGTTGTCAATGCAGTAACAGAGCTGACAGCGAAATCTCCTTTCCTTGTCTCGCATGCAGTAATAAGTTTTACCAGCTGGCATTGATTTAATTTCAAAGGTGTTAATTGTTTGTGAGGAGGGGTGGGGGTGAGGCTGAGTATCACCTACAGGTGGAGTTGCTGCAGCCCTGAGAGCTGAGTACAAACCTGTGAATGACTAGGAAATAAAACGGTACTGCAGCTGTACCCCAGTGAGAAACCTTGGCTGGAGGGTTTTAATGAAACAGGTATTCTTTCCTGTAAAGAATTGCTATGTTTTCCTATTTAACTAATTGCTGTTAATGTAAAGTACATGGCATTGTCAAATCAGAGTTCTTCAGAAAAATTTCTTTGGAGTGTTTTTTTCACACTTGCTGTTTCATTGCTAACTGATTTTTGGAAAGCTTGGTAGACAGTTATGGAACATATGTGCCTTCCTTTTCCTCTTCCCTGCAATGAATTTCATTTTCAGGATCTAAATGTATTTTTCTTCTTGTGTTGGTATATTACTGCACATCTCTCTCCTAGAAAGATTTAGCTAGGGAAGTGACATTAAATGGCAGGAGATTACAGATTAGTTAGAGGTTCATTTATTTTTGTAGCTGTCTTATTTGAGGGTGGCAGAGCCCTGGCACAGGCTGCCCAGAGAGAGTCTGGAGTCTCCTTCTCTGGAGATGTTCAAATCCCGCCTGGATGTGATCCTGTGCAACTGCTGTAGGTGACCCTGCTTTGGCAGGGGGGGTAGATGGGATGATCTCCAGAGGTTTCTTCCAACCTAATTGATTCTGCCTGATTCTGTGATGCCCTGCCTGTTTCTCACCCTTTGCCTACTTGACTTGCATTATCAGTCCTTGAACCCAAGGAGCTCTAAAATCTCAGAAAACGAGGCTGACTTCTCACAGATTGTCTGGGCCATTTGCCCAACAAAAGGCCTGACAAACTGTATCTTAATTTTCTGGCAGATGCTTTTCTTATTTGTCCTTGGGAGGAGGGGGGAGTTTTTCCATAAATTTTTCTGAGAAAACTATTTCAGTGCTTCAATCTTACACTGCTTTTTTGTAGTATTTAACCTCGACTTACCTTGCTGCAGTCTTTTCTGTTATTTTTTTGTCTTACCTACGGCTGAACCCTGGGAACAATTTGTTTCCCAGAACCACTGAGGTGGGAGGCAGCTCTGGAGGTCACCTCGTCCAGCCCCTGCCCCAGCTGTGCCACCTTGAGCAGACTGCCCAGGATGGTGTCCGGTTGGGTTTGAGGGTCTCCAGCACTGGAGACTCCAGACTCTCTCTGGGCAACCTGTGCTTCGGTTTTCTTCCCACAATTTATTATGTATGTGAAGACTATCACCATGGTTTCCCTCTTTTCTCTCTTTCTCTCTCTCTAATTAAATAACACCACTTCATTTGGCCTTTCATTGTGGGCCAAGTTTTTTGTGCATCTAATCACCTGTGGGTCTCATTTGACCCATGTCTGCTTTGGAAATGTGGTGTCAAAAAAAAATCATGCATCTTACAGGGCTTAGTGTAGGTTGTGCATCCCATTGCTGTTTGCCTTGTATGTACCAGAACGATGCTGTTGACTCAGTTTGTAATTGCATGTATCTCCAAGACCTTTCTCTGTAAACCTCTACCTAGCTACTTCCCCTTTGTCTGGGCAGGATTATTGTTTATTGAATTTCATCCTGATTTTCATTTAAGTTCTCTAATAGGGTAGAACCACCTTGAAGTCTAATCTTGTTTTCCAGCATGCCTGCATCCCTATCCCGTTAGGAACCACCTGCAAATGCAGTAAACATACTCTGTCTCTCGTCAGGCAGGGCTTTGCTGACAATGTTGAGTAGCACCAAGACTGCAGGAACCCCCGTGGGGACCCCACCTGCTCCATCTTCCTATTTCTGATGCTGAGCTCTTCTCATCTGCTTTTTGGGTGATGACAACCCACCCAGCTTTTACATCATTTATCAAAAGTATGTTTCTCAGCCTTTCTTACCATGGGAGAGAGCATTAACAGATTCATTAAACTCAGTTTTGCGAGGTCTGTGGTTCCCCTCCATCTCCAGCCAGCTCCCCTGTCCCTGGAGGCACGGCATCCACGGTCAGAGAAAGAGGGACAGTGGGGTTGCCATGAATCATTCTAGACAAAATAATTCTTATTACTTATCTCCTCGGGATCTTCTGGGGATTTGAAAATACGTGGTTTGATTATTTGTCCCCAGGAACTGAAACTACACAAGAAGCATTGCATAAGAAGTGAAAGATAAGGAAGGTTTGCCCTTTTTATGTCTTTCAGTCTCATTCTTCCTCCCAAATTTCTCAGAGATAGCAGCAGGCAGCTCTGAAGTTACTCCAGTTCTCTAAGAACTTGAGGAAAATTTCAGCAGGCTCAGTTCATCTGAAAACATTTAACTTTTCTACCCTGTTCTTTTCTGTTGCAGCCTGAGCTACTACCCTTGCATCAATGATGTTATTCGTATTACGTGGCTGATTGCAATTGTCCTTTTACTGAAGAGTGAAGCAAAATAGTAACACAAAATTATTAAACAGTGTGGCTTTTCAATATTACTTGCCATAAGCTTTTCTCCCTGTTTATTCATCGCCTTTCTGGTCCCTCTCTTGCTGCCACAGGTCCATTCACAGAACTCTTCCTCAGTACTCCAATTACCCCTGGCTGGATTTACCTCTCAAAGTGCCTTGGCTCTCCTGATTTTCTCCATGTATGCTCATGCCATTTTTTTCAGTGCTTGCCCTTGGTACCAGTTGAACAAGTTTCTGCTTTCTCTATGCTTGCCTTGTGCCTGTGAACCACTTGTGATTTGGGCAGGTGGTACTCTGTCCTTCCTTTGTACTGGAGGAGTTTGCATTTATGCCATCAATATCACTCCTTTAAGGAACTGCCATCTCTTAATTGCATTTTCCTCTGAGATCACTTGCATACGTCCTGAGATTACTCTCTTCATCATCATTTTTCAGCAGGCTGCCTTTCTATCTTCATTTTCGTGCCTTTTCCCCTGTGCACAGCAGTCATCTCCAGCAGAGTTTCGTTTCTACTTGCCTTCAGGTGACCTAGCCACTCCCCTGGCACCACCAAAACATGGCTTTTTCAGCAAAAAGAGGAGTTGCACCTCCTTTTGTTGTCAAGTGGAACTGGTATGAGTGTGATCTTCTCCTGAGATAAAGCTAGACTTTGTGCAGCCAGGCTTAGCAAGCGTGGTATGGTGTGTTAGCATTAATGAAATGGCTTCAGCGTATTGCAAACCGCAGCAGTGAATGCCCACCTGCGGTACCCAGCCAGCACCACAATTACTGCTTCCGAAGCACGATCTGGGAGCCAAAGCTCATGGTTTCCCCAGGAAAGCTGCTCAAGCAGGAATATTTTCCTTGTTTAGGAGTTTATTGCAACCTGTATTTAGTCCTGAAGCAGCTAACAAGACCCAGGATTTGTTCCCCTCACTGGACTCAGCTTTTCCCAGGTCTGGGGAGCAGTGGTGCCCTGCCTGGCACCCCCAGTGAAAAACTCAGCACCAGCATCAAAGATTACTTAATTTACCTCTTCAGGTATTACCAGTCCACGTTTCAAGCTTGAAACATCTCTAATGGACAAACATCACACAGCTCAGCATAATTTGACAGTAAATAGGATAAGGATGCACCTACCCCATGCTGGCTGGGTGCTGCTGCCCCGAAATGATTTAAATGCTTTTTTGCTTAAGCACCTGGTGCCACGAGCTTCCCCTTCCCTCTCCAGACTTGCACGCTTTCATTAACACTCCATATTAACAATCCAGGCACCTGAATCCAAGGGGTTACAAGGTTTAGCTTAATTATTCCTGCTTGCAGTCATATCTGTATTAAGAAAAAAAACTTAATTACTTCACTAATAGCTTAGCCTTTTTCACGGGGCTTTCTGTTTCTGTCAATCATTCTGAAACCACCTGCCTCATGCTGAGCATCAATGCAGGGGACTGTGACTGAGGGGTAGGGCTGTTTGCAGTTTGGGGTTTATTAAAGACAAAAAAGCCAGCTATCAAAAAAGCGTTACACTGCATTTACTATTGCAGGTTTCAGAAAACAGTCATTAGGAAAAAAATACTTGCATCTCACAGTAAAGTAACAGCAAATGTCACTGTTTTTAAAAAGGACATGTTGTACCTTGCTTGATTTAGTGCAAACAAACAAACAGGCACCTCTCCAGTCTTCAGCGCTATCCAGTGAGAGGAGAAGTGTTAACATTTATTATTTGGTAGTACACTTCATTAGCACGACCTTTTTGTAACATTTTAAAGGAAAAATATATATAATGCAGAATCTGGAAGTCCTTTCTCTCAGAAATATCCAAGCTTGCAGCTCTCTTCACAACATCTCTGTGTCTCACAGGGAAGCCGAATACCACCCTCAGCTGCCAAAGGCAGAAGGAACAGCTCTGTGCCCTCGTCACTCTGCATTTCTGGGCATCTTTAGCAGAGCTCCGGAGGATGCAGTGCCTCGGGAAGATGGCCCTGGAAAACAATCACAGGGGCGTACAAGGTTTTGTGTGGGTTGTTTTTTTTTTCTCTCATTTCCTATAAATATCACACATCAGTGAGGAGCATGAGAGAATGACAGAAACCCTTAGGGATGTCAATACATGCTCTGAAGAAGCGACTGATTAATTTCCGGTTTAGCATCATGTGCAATCTAAGATGTGAGGCAGGAAAGCAGGGTGAAATGAAGGTAAGGGTGTTGATGACGAAAGTACACTTTCAAGGTAAGAAAAAGTACGGTCCTGTGCTGGACAGGCTCTTCACTGGGACACAAAAAAGCCTTCTGTGGCATTGCATGGGCATTAGAGTGCCGCTCTGCGTATCGCAAGGAGAGAGATCCTCACATCCAGAAGGTGATTAAGTGGTATGGCACTGAGCTTGCATTTTCAGAAATGCCGCTGCAGTGCCAGTACATGAAGATACTTTTCCCAGGCATTGCCCTGCACCCAGACAAAGAAGCCTGGACGCTGCCTTGCTGTCTGAAAGTAACAAGGAGTATCACCAGTCCCTTCCCTTTTGCGGCAGCGACAGGAGAAGTTTATCAGCACAAAGAAATAATTGTTATCTCTACAGCTTCTCTCTCTTTTCTGTCCTTGGAGTTTTCCTGATGCAGGTTGGAAAATAAACCCCAAATATACCACACCCCTCCCAGTACTTAAACCTGTCCCTCCACATCCTGAGCTAGGTTAGAACTCCTCCGTTTGATTAAACCTGGTGATTTTGGAGCAGGAACCTGCGTGTACTCAGCTGGGTGTAGCTGGGAGCAACAGAAGAAAGCAGAGGCAAAGTTGCAATTTGATAAGAACAGCTTATTGCAAACTAGCCCAGGTCGTCTGCTTGTTATCAACAATTCTTCGCTAGAAATTAAGTGGTTTTTAACAACACAAGGTAAAATTCTGACTGTCAGTAGATATCTGCAGATCCCAACTTGTCAGGAGCCATTAGTTCAGGAGGTTGAATAGTGCTTTGTTACCTGAACTGAGAGCTGCCGGCTGTTCAGTGTTTGCTGGAAAAAAATGCGTTTGTGTATAATGTGCTTGTATGTAACACACGTGTGTGTGCATGCATGTGTGTACAGGTGCCTCACAAATGAGCAGTATCACAGCGGGCACGCATCTTTTCCAGAAGGCAGAAGTGACCTGCTACAGCCAGCTCCTGGGCTTGTTTCCCTTGGGACAAAGGCAACGGGAATATTTATCTTTCCTGTAGGATGATGGGCCAAGGCCTGCTCCTACTCTTTGAAAAAGCAACAGCTGTATTTTTTCCAGCCCCATGCTGCATTTTTTGGTGTGCCAGTGTGCCTGCGTGCTGTGGCATGGATTCTGGTCTGAGCCCACCTCTGCGGCTGGCTGGGAAGCAGGCGCCCGTGCCGTGGCTGCAGGGGAGGCTGTGCTGGTTGGTCCTGCTGGAAAGGCACCTGGGCCTTTAAATGCTGGGAAAAAGGGATGAGAATAAACATGCGAAAGAGATTTATTGTCTGCAAAACAGAGCAAAACTGGAGACTGGAGGGGTGAAAAGTGGGTGGCACCGTGTGCAGAGAAAGAATGAGGGAAAACTAAATTGCAAGAAGGAAAAAGGGAGCAGGAGGGAAGGAAAACCTTCAGATATCCTCTTTAGAGGTCCCAGCAATTCTGAGTTTCTTCCTATAGCCTGTGAGTCCTGCGAGGGGTCCTGTACTCTCTGAAAACACCTTTATTAGACTGACCTATTTTTATGTGCTCAGACCTTTGACTTCCCATTTTCATTTTACCTCTAGAAGGTGAAACTTATAATCTAATAGCTCTTAAATGGAAATAATCTGGAACAAAAACTGCTGCAGCCTCAGCAAGCTTGCCTGGCAAAGGAGGAGGCACTGTGGCCGTAACACCAGGGTGCAGAAGTGCCGGCATGGTCAAGGGCAGGTGCTGGGAGGTGGTGGGGAGGACCACCCTTTCCAGCAGGTTGCAGCACCTCAGGGGTGGAGATGAGCCATCTACCCAAGGTCCCAGCATCCCTGGGGGTCTCAGCATCCCTGGTGGTCCCAGCACACCTGTGGTGCCCGCTGCCTGTCCTGGTCCCGGCGAGCGCTTCCCGGCTGAGCCTCCCAGCGCTGGCACAGCCCGTGCCCTCCTGCCTGCCCTGTTGCTCATCACGCTCCTTCAAAGGGAACAGTGTCTTTGCAAATCGAGCCACAAATAAGCATTTAAATTACCACTGTAGTATATTTCTGCACATCAAAAGCCATCAAAAGAGCAACCAGTTGCATCCTAATGGAGAAACTGAGCTGTGGTTGTTTCAGTCCCTCCAGCTATCTGTTCGTGGGCAGCTCTCATGAAAAGCCTCTTGCATGCGTGATGGATCTCAGTAGGGTTGTTAATCACTGTCAACAGCTCGTATCATGCAAAAACACAGTGCTCTTGGATGCACCATGTAATTCCGGACTGCATATATTGCCCCCCTGCTGCTCATGCCTATATTTATAACTACTCTAATTTTTGTTAGATTCAAAGAGCTTTTTGATCACATTTTTGCTTTAGCTGCGTGACACAGTCAAATTGCAGTAGAAAAAATCTGTTGTAGTGTTCAGTGATTGTCTCCTGTGAAACAACCCAGTTATCTCACAGGGGCACATTTTAGCATATATGAAATTGGGCATTTCTCATAGCCCTGCAAAGACTTGTTTTTGGCAGACAAGTTCTGTCAAATGCCTTTGCTCAAGTAGTAAAGAGTTGCAGTAAAATCTTTTAAAAGTATGGGTTTTTGATAGCTGATAGATTGCTAGTGTCGGACTCTGCATCACAATAGGGACAACAGTATATGTGACACCTTGGGATTTTTCTTTATATCACGGTAAATATAAAAATAAGACTACAATAGCCTATTTGGTTTTATAAGGAAATAAATAAGTGAAAGGGCAGTAGTTTATCGGATAAAAGCTAATACAGCTGGGCCCACGTTAGGGTAATTTTGTACAAATTCCTCAGAAAAACTTGATGAAGTTGATATGTGTCTCAGGTGAAACGCAAACAGCACCTGGGGATCTGGTTAGGGAAGTGTGATTCTTAAGGCTAAACAAGCACTGATTGGTAAAAGCACATCATGAAACAAAGCAAGATTTTAGCTGTGAAGGTGATGAAGGGAGATGATTTTGATGGAAAGGCAAGTGGAGGAAAGCTCGGCCAGCTACACTCAAAGGTTTTGTTAGCATACGGGGTGATTTATATTCAAACTGGAGCAGCCGGAGGCACAGAAATGGGACAGACAGGTGTGTGAAGGAGAAAGCTGGCGAGGACTCTGCTCAGCTCCCGCCTTGGCTGTGCCATTTGACAGCTGCACCTTCCTGAGGATTTGCAACTCTCATCTGATTCAGATGCGTCTCAGTAAGGTGTGATTCCTGGGGTGTTTCTAGCTCCTGCGAGCCTTCCCCATCCTGCAAAGGCTTGCCCTGGGCATGGCCACCCGGAGCTGTTAGAGCCCATCCTGCTCACGGCTCTCTGGACCCGCAGAAATCAGACAGAAATCCCCTCGTCTGTCCTTGGGGAGGGCATCCCCATCCTTCCCACTGCGGTTCCCATACTCCGGGTGCAGCTCCCATGGGATGAGCCCGGCTCCCTCCTGCCCCGCTGTCCTCAGCGCTGCCTACAGTGACAGCAGCACCAAATGAATTCCTCCAACTTTCTGTGCTGTTACAGGGTAATAATTTAACCTGCCCTCTCTCCAGAAACACTTCTTTCTGCATGTTTCATACACAGAAGCTCTCTTTCTCCTGAGGCCAAAACTGAGTATTACAAAATTACTTTTTTTTTCTACTAAGGCAAAACTGAACTGGTGTGTACGGCAATGGATGGACTCACACTGAGATGTCTCAGGCCTTGGAGCAAAAGCTTATGAGAAGAAAATATCAACATGCCTTTGCTAAATCAGAAGTGGAAGGGCTTGCTCCCAGCAGATCTCAGAGTGGTCTGACAAAATTGAACGTATATAGCGCTCGATGTTGCAAATGCCTCACTGAAACCAGTTCCTTAGGAAAAGGAAGATGAAGTATTAAGTTTCAGAAACGAGATGGGGGATAGCATAGGCAAAGTCTTACAACCATCAGAAATTTTCTATGGAGAAATGACTGGCATGTTATATATTGCATCTTATTTTTCATTTCGGATTGTGTTTTATGATCAGAGTGAACAATTACACCTTAGCTGTTTTGGTAACTAGAATAATGACCCTATAACTTCAAGATTATGCTAACAATGTCAGTTCAGCGCTTGGCACTGTTTTCCATTTTGCTATGAAGTGCACAGCAAGGGATTGGGATGGGGGAATGTGAAGTTATAATGAAAATGTGAAATTGGGGATGTATATTTCTAGCTGTGTTTTAAGGAGCCTTGATTACCTGCTAAGACAGACAGCTGAGATTGATGAGAAACACATGAAAATTAACAGAGGGAATAAAACGTCTTCCACGGCAGCCAGATGAACCTGGAGAAAGAGCAATGCTAATGCCGGCATTTAGGGGGATTTGTTCCGATGATATTATAAAATTCAGGGTATGTAATCCTGCCTCCCAAGAGTTACTCTTCGCACTCTCACCTTGCGTGTTGCATATTCAGGAACAGGAGCTTTTCTGTGCCTCATCGCACCCCTCCGGAGGACTGTCACTGGGCAGCCCTGAGCTGGGGTGCGTGAGAAAGCAATAGGTGCTTTATCAGGGTATGGCCGTGTACTGCAGCAGATTTTCTTCATTTCTTTGAAGTATTTTGAATTTTGTAGCTCAACCAAATCTGCCTGATAAAAATGTAGGGTCTGGTGCTTGCTAGCATTGAAGATAAAGGCAAATAACTGTATTTCTTTCTTTCATCTTTGTGTCTCCTGCAAAAATAATGTGCATCTACTGGCTATATTAATATTCATATTTCTGTGCTTTCCTCTGATGGAAAGATGTTTCACTAAGTATAAGCCCTTGGCAAAATACAGTTGGAATAAGTAAAAAAGGAAAAAAAAATCTGGCTCTTAATTCTTCTTCTGCATTCCTTCTTCAGATTTGGTAATTAGACCCTGAAAGTTTTTGTATTTCAGATTTTATAGTTGTCCTTCTTCTCCTCAAGTTTTTATCCCCCCACAAGTCATCTCTCCATATCCCGAGTGACAGTGGCCATCCTTTGGGCTGATCAATACATCAGAGCTCATCACCAGCCTGCTGCAGAGTCATCCCAGCACCACAGGACCTTCTCTCCTGCTCTGCCGCAAAGACTGAGAACTGTCTTTATAGTCAGCTGAGATAAATCTTCTCTGATCTGTGAGAGCCGTGCTGAGCACCACAGCTCGGAGTGCAACTTTGAGTAACCTGGTGTGCAACTGCTGTAGGTGACCCTGCTTTGGCAGGGGGTCTGGACTGGGTGATCTCCAGAGGGCCCTTCCAACCCCGACCGGTCTGGGATGCTGTGAGATGGCTGGGTCCTGAGATGGTGGCGCCTCCAGAGCAGTACCTTTTCCCACACCAGGGCTTAGGGCTTCAGTGTCTCAGTGCTCACTGCTTCAGGTGGAGCTGCAGGACCACAGAAGTTCACCTTGCCCTGCAACCTCTTCCTATTACCAAATTCAACTCCTCCCTGGAGTCCAACCGCCTCTTCCTCTCATATGTTGTATTTCTCTCTCCATCAGTGGAAATGCCTCCTCTTTGGCCATTGTGTGCAAATGCTTGATATAAGACTGGTTATAAGACACAGGGTCCTCTCACCAACTTCTGCTGAGGAAGACATCTGCAAAGCTCTCTGTCTCTTCTCCACTTGCCTTTTGCTTCTGCAGCACATGGTTGTATGAGGTCTGTGCTTCACAAGAACTCAAATGCAAAATCTAAACCCACGTATATGACAACAGCAGCACATCATATGCTAGAAAAAGTTGGAGTCATGCCCTTTGAAATCTCATCAAGACCTTAAACTATTAGTAGCTAATAGTCAAGCTTTTCTTGCTAGAAGATTTTACTACCTTCAGCTCTGGGGCCCTCAACTCAAGAAGGATGTGGACCTGTTGGAGCGAGTCCAGCGGACGCCACGGAGATGATCCGAGGGCTGGAGCACCTCTGCTGTGAGGACAGGCTGAGAGAGTTGGGGTTGTTCAGCCTGGAGAAGAGAAGGCTCCGGGGAGACCTTAGAGCAGCCTTCCAGTACCTAAAGGGGCCGACAAGAAAGCTGGGGAGGGACTTCTGACAAGGGCAGGGAGTGACAGGACAAGGGACAATGGGTTTAAATTGGAAGAGGGAAGATTTAGATGAGATATCAGGAAGAAATTCTTCCCGGTGAGGGTGGTGAGGCAGTGGCAGAGGTTGCCCAGAGAAGCTGTGGCTGCCCCATCTCTGGAAGTGTTCAAGGCCAGGTTGGATGGGGCTGTGAGCAACCTGGTCTGGTGGGAGGTGTCCCTGCCCATGGCGGGGGGGGGGGAGTTGTGGATCTAGGTGAGATTTAAGGTCCCTTCCAACACAAACCGTTCTATGATTCTGCGATCATAAGAATATTTTGCTTATCCTGCCCTACATTTGGCTTTTTCTGCTTTAAGGATGCCTGTCACTGATGACTCGTACTTGTCCTGTGGTTAATTTATTTGCCTTTTTTTTTTCTGCATGTCAGACTGAAGAATTCCAAGATTTCAAAAGAAATTCTTGGTATTTGATCCAGCACTTTTGGCTGTGGACTTTCAACTAGAATATCATCTAGCTCACTTTTTTATTCAGATAGTTCATGTCTACCTTGCTAGAACATCCTTTTATTCTTTTAAAAATCAAACTGATGGTTCTGCATATAATTTCTCTTAATTTTTTTTTTTCTTTTGGCTAATTCTAGGTACATACTGAGGTACTAAAGATAGATACATGTATAAATAATGTCTGTAAGAGTCAGCGATACCCTCAAGTTCTGAAGTTTTTTTAGCTTCCTTTGTTAAAATCAAGTGGAAAACGTATATTTTATTACAGTATTTTCCCCTAATTAGTTCCCACAAATGATTATGTCAAGAGCAGTCAGCTAGCAGGAACATGAATCTTTCCAGCCATCAAAACAAACAGTAGTTGTTATGAACCCAGGACGATTTAAATGTAATTTAATAATGGCACCTAAATCCATACTTGTCAGGTGGCCTGACACCAGCATCCCGTGAAATAACGAGCTTGTGACGGCAGCCGGAGCAGCAGACCACTCTTCGTTCTCCCCTCTAATTACAGCCAGCACTGCCAGCGAGCGCAGCCTGAAACGCGCTGACCTTTCCGAAAGCCTCTGGAGCTGCTCTGCTTGGAGTGATGGAGTCTTTTGTTTCCCTTGCTCACCTCACTCCCTCTGCTTCGTTAGGCAGGCACTGGAGAGACAGGTTAATAAAAGGAAGATTTAGATCAGTCACTGTGCAATGGTGCAGAAAACCAAAAATCAATCAGCTGGCCATTCAGATAATTCCTAACCCCAAATTTCATACTCTGCTGGCTTGGGGAAGATTCTGTGCTCTCCAGTTAATTCTACTCAAGTCGGATGCATGTACACAGCGCTGTGAGCAAAGCTCCATGCCTAGCATCTTATTTATTTCTCTGCTCCTGTCTCACCTTCTGAAGTGGATGATTGGATTGTGGGTAATCATTTAGTGAGACACCACGAAATTACTTGAGACCAGCACCCACCTCCAGACACCAATTAGAACCATTATATATTTTATATTGGTTGTACCAGTGTAATACAATTGGAAGACGCTTTCCCCTCACTTGCTGAAAAAGGCTGCACAGACTCAGTTTGCTCTCTGGCTGTAGCACGGTGCTCCTACAGCACTGATCCGAAATCTCCCAGTACAACCAGTGAGCCAAGCGACACTCACCCCTGGAGTCCCTGCCCATGCTGGCACGAATGAAAGCCATTTTCAGAGCAGAAAGTTGCAGAGGGCTTTCCTGCTGGATGCAGGTTTTTAAGCTGAAAAAAACCCAGTGTCACAGTTTGTTAGAAATTGTCCTCGAGTGTCCTGAAAATGAATTCCTCTAGGTGTAGGGTTTTATTCTCACTGTGGGTCTGTCACCTAACGAAGAATTGAGCCAAAATCTGAACTATTTTTTAATATAAACTAGTACACCCAATGTAGATCCCATGGGAAAATAAACTGTGCTCAGTGGATGTCTGTGTGTTTATTCCTGTGCCTTGTTATGTCCAGACAGTCCTTGAGTTGATCTTTCTATAGAATTGTTTAGGTTGGAAGGGACCTTTAGGATCATAGAGTCGAACCATAAACCCAGCATGGCCAAGCCCACCACTGAACCATGTCCCTGACCACCACACCTACACCTCTTTTAAATACCTCCATTTAAATTCCACTCATTTGCTGTAATTCTTGTAGTTTGGTTCATACTGTCCATGCCTGTCACTTACATCAATATTCACACTATTGTTATTCATAAAGTGCTTTGCAAGTATGTGGCAGAGGCTGGGAAGATTTTCATCATTTCTGGTGTATATCATGTGGGATATACCCTTTCACTGCTTAAAGCAAAAATAAAGGTCACAGACAGACCGTAGCATATCTGCAAATGCAATTTAT
The DNA here is from genome assembly GCF_000690535.1 of Cariama cristata. Classification (NCBI taxonomy): domain Eukaryota; kingdom Metazoa; phylum Chordata; class Aves; order Cariamiformes; family Cariamidae; genus Cariama; species Cariama cristata. The sequence continues at coordinate 14,720 of NW_009619001.1, read as the reverse complement.
GAATCCCCCTCTCATTGAGATGTATATTCATATCTACCTAAACATAATACAGTGGTAATGGTTTGGAAGAATCTGCAGATCTTCTCACAGGCTCCCTTAAGCGCAGCTATTTATTGAAAACAAAAAGAAAATGTTGTATTTGTCACACTTCTACCCGTGAGAAATTAATTAAAACGGCAAGGCACACCTACAGGACAATTACAGCTGTATGATTTCTCATGACACTGTTATTAAAAATAAGTGAAGCTATTAGTATTAGATTTATCTAGTATTAAATTTACTGTTCAAAAAGCCCGTAAATTCAGGCAGTTACTAATAGGCAATTTTAAGACAACTGGGTAACTGAAGTGTGAAAGGCTGAAATGCCCAAAAGGTCAGATCCCTCAGAGATTTGATTTTTTCTATCCAGTAAAAGTCTTAATGACTAGTCTAATTACATGATGTATTATAGCACACTGGTTCAATGAATCCCAGGAAGTTAGAAATTGCTATTTTCCTGGATAAATAATTTTAAAATAAGTTGAATTGTTAAAATAATCATTGACTACTTCAAAAGGTTTCCACTGGTATTCTCACAGTTCAGTAGAACTAAAATATGAGTCAAAACCTCATTGAGCTACAGCCACTTAATTGGAATATGTTTTTGAAAGTTTGCTTTTTCCTCTCTGACAACTAGACCATGATGGATATAAACAAGCTTTAGAATTGAAGTTGGTCACACGAATAATTGCAAGTGATTTATTCAGCACATCGCAGTCTCTCTTCCTTGCTGTTCAGTGGTGGACGTGGCTACATCCCCGTTGTATCTCGCCCTTCGGCCCATAGGTCTCCTGCGCAGCATCTCTGTTTACTCCCCATCCCTGCCTCCCCCTCCTGCGGCATCTCAGCACTGGTGCCACTTCTCCCAGTCCTGATCCCCACGCTACTGGTGACTGCTGGGAGATAGAGGGCTTGTATTCATCCTTGCACTCTCCCAGTTGAAGGCAGGGATAGTTTGAGGGTGTGTCACAGCTTTTGCAAAGGGCAGCAGAACCCCTTGTAGATCCTACTCTCAGTGGTACTGATCCTCCACAATGGGGGGGCCAACTTCTAAGTCACCCGCACTTCCCTATGGGTCTCTGCGACTGCAACATCGGAGCATGTTGCGGTGTTTGTTGGGTTTTCTCAGCCTTCTTATGAGAATATGCAGATGGACAATTTCATCATGATAGGGCTAAGGTCCTTGGAGATACTGAGGCTGGTGATTTCAGCCAACGTTAGACACCAGAGATCTTCTGAGGAAGTTGGCCTAAGTGATTGCCCTGGGTTGGCAAGGAGCCCATGCAGGGTCTCGTATCACTTTTCCTTTATTTCTTCTCCTCAGTACAGAAAAAGGGAATCCATACTGGCACCAAAAATGTTGCCCACGTGTAAACAATACTTAGTTGTTCAGTTTCTCCATTGCCTAAGTGACTGCGTATAGTTGTAGCTGGTGGAGAATTTCCAAGAGCAGTCTCCATAGGCTTATAAATAGCATTTAAATGAGTGTTTTCCTCTTTGTTAATAACACAGTTTTATTTTTAACTCCTTTTCCCAGTCAGCGGCATACAGACCAAGGATAGCGACAGGAGGAGTAAGGAATACGTCCAAAAAGCTCTTGAAATCCGGGGGATGGATGCAGCGTAGACATCAGTACCAGGGATTTTTCACAGCCTCCCCCGAGAGCTGCAGTGGTGTAACTTCTGCTGTGTAGTGTCATTGTTCTGCACGGAAATACCGGTCTATTTTTCACTTGAGCAAGCAGGCACAAAGGAGCACCATCTGACATAATTTATTTGGGCTTTCAAACTGTCTTCAGCCAAGTCCCAGAACACAGAGTAGGAATAAATGGCCATTTGACTGTGGCACAAGGTTAACAGTAGGGTGTCCAGAGATTTCCACATGGGGACTGTTGCTGTCTGGCATGCTAATTAACGATGTGGGGAAGGGAATGATTACTGATGTGGTACATTTGCAGATGATAGAGTTATTTAGATCAGCCAAAGCTGCAATTCTCTGGTCTGAAGGGACCTTAATGAAGCAAGGTGATCAACAAGATGACAGCAAATAAAACTCAACGTTGTGAGCTACAACTTATGTAGGACAGAATAATTTGGAAAACTCATATGTCTGGAACTAACAGCAGCGACATGAATCATAGAAATATAGTTTGGAAGGGACCACTGGAGGTTACCCCACCAAAGTCCCACCTTGAAGCGTCAGGTCAGGTCAACTGTGACTTTGTCTAGATGAGTTTGGCAGTGTCCAAGGATGGAGACTGCACCACCTTTGGGTGCCTCTTCCACAGCTGCCTACCCTAACATCTTGCCTAAACCCTCCCAAATTGCATCTTATGGCTACTGCTCCTGACCCTACAAAGGAAGGGTTTGGCTTTGCAGCTACCCTTCAAGTGGTGGTAGGCCGCCATTAGATACACAGGCCCCTTGTCCTAAGTGACACGCTCTAGGCCCCTGGGTAGCTGACTGATGAAGTCTCTCTAGTTTCTCTGTATCCTCTTTCTTGTTGAAGGCAAAACAACTTGTTGAACCTAGGTCAAATTCCATTTAAAAATTGGGCAAAATCGAACTTTTTTTAAAACTAGGTCTTGTAGGAACTTTTCACTGGAAATGTTTTGACACAAGTAGCCTTTTTTATTAATCAATGTTTCTAAAATCTGTGCCTCGAGTTGTACCAGCCATGCACCTGTGCCAGCGGTCAGGAAAGGATGAGATACCCAAACACTTGATGAGTTATGCATGCGGTCCGAAGTGAATTACTCACGTTGTCTTCAGGAATGAGCACTGTCCTGCTGCAAACCAGCAACCTCATCAGCAACAGCCGGCTCTCCTTAGACCCCAACCCCTTCTCCTGTCCTCCTAGGCAGTTTAAAAACCGCCTTGTCCTACTAATCAGCTCTGAATAGACACATCTGGCTGGGAGGCGAGTTTAGCCCGGGCTCACTCATGAGCTCCACGTACAGCAAGGTGCCAGCCATCCCCATCCCACTGCCCGCTGCGGGATCCCACTTCCCCGCACCTTATTCGCAGCTCCTTCAGCTGCTAATGAGATTAACGCCTGTGCCACGGGAGTAAACGGTAAGTGACATAGCTCCATATTAATAAGAAATTAATATGACGGGTTTTTAAATTGCGTAGGAGTTCTGCGGTGGGTTTAAAGGTGAACAGACAGCAGACACCGCACGCTGAATATTGTTTTTTTCTGTATGACAAGTACTATGTTTGTAGTCTTGACTGTCAAATAAACAAAACCTACACTATAAATTAAAGAGGCATGTCCAATAAATCCCATGTTTATAAAATAGCTGGATTCTACAGGGCAGATTAATTATGGATGGCAATTAATTTGAGCTGCTAACAGCTAAAATCGTGAATGTTTTAGTGGAAGTCCACCTACAGCACTGGCCCTGGAAATAACATCCTACGTTCCAGTGACTGCTTTTATTCTGAAAACATTGCTTCCATTTGTGACGGGAAGCAACAACTTATAAGCACTGCAATAATCATACAGCACCACACGCTTTCTGCTTTTCTGTATGCCAGATGAGTCATCCCGGTTATTTTGTATTACAATGTTATCAGAATGGATCTCATGATATGATTATAATGCATGTAAAGCTTAGCAAGGAAATACTATATAAATTTTTAATATGATTTTCTATTCAATGCTCATGTTTTGTAGTGCACAGAGGCAAATTATTTTAACTAGTTTACGCCAGAGTGCATAGTTGCTGCTTGAATTGCTTTATCTCCATCATCCAAAACTCAGTGTGATGAGAAAACGCTTACTACATAATTTTATGAATATTGTGCCACGTACATGCTATGTGAAGATTGCCTATAGTATATAATTGTCTATTTTTGTATTTGAATTTTTATTTCATCCTGCTGATTGCCAAATAAGACAAGATCTTCATAGAAATTAGTCATTTTCCATCACGTGGTTCTTCAAACGCAGAAGTGAGTTACAAGTCTTCTATCTCATCATGCATCTCTGAAGGTCAAAGAAGCTTCAGAAAGGTGATTTTTTTTTGTTCCAAAACATACTAGCCTAATGATCAGGGTTTACTGAAGTAATATTTAACATTTATTGAAATCAGATTTCTTTTTTCATATTTCAGAACTTGCTTGCAAACTGGAGAATTTCAGCGCCTAGATAAGTGAGGATTTGCTAGCAATATCTAGAATTCATGTCATGGGAGTGCAGTTTTGCTCTTTCTGTGGGCTGCAGTGGACAGACAACCAACCCCTGGGGAGCTTATCCAGCCTACTGGGAAGTTTTAGAAGTGAGGCACTGAACACAACGTCATAAAGTGCAAAATCATAATGGAAGAAAATACCAGGAACGTTCCAGAACAAAACATGAACCTTCTTGCAGTCCCATGTAGCAGAGCTGTACGGCATTTAGAAGCACAATGCTCAGATGCAATTGGTTTTGTGTGAACTTGGAGCAGCAGATACTGCTAGAAAGGAAAGAACGGCGACTGTGACTTTTTTTATGTTTCCCTGAGAATTTTGCCCTTCTGCTGGCTTGTCATCTGTAATAAAAAAGCACGAAAAGAAATTGCCTAGGTGTGGAGTGCTCTAGCCTGACTAGATAGTTAATTAAGAGGAGACTTCTCTCAACAGGGGAAACCAACAGTATCGGAATAGCAAATGCAACAGACCTTGAGGAAAAGCGTAGAGAAACTCTCAGTTGGGAAATAATCCATGTCTGTTCCCAAATACTGTGACAATGTTTATTCATCCCCACTTGAGCCAAAGTGTTTGCAGTGGAAAATGAGAAATTGAAGGGAAAATGAGTGCCAAGGGTAGCTGATGGGGAGGGGGGATTTTCCGTGAGGGCAGTTGGTTTCCCCAGAGGGATGGAGCTTGGGCAAATATGGTTTAGAAAAGTTCACAGGAGCAGGTTGAGGTTTATGTAAGGAAGGGGGGTGCGTGTTTTTTCAGGTGTACCCTTCTAGTTGAGTGAGCACATGACGTGAGTTCACGTATTCCTGCTCTTTTAGAAGGGACTGGTGATTTAGATCACCTGCTTTTGTGGACTCTCAGAGGGGAAAAAATCTGAAGGTACTAAACAGAGTTGGGCTTGTTGGGAAGACTGGGGGTGAAATAGTCTAAAAAGGCCATAATGTGTTTTATTCATATGGAGAAAGGAGACAATACTGAAATTCGTTTCTAAGGGGTTGCATTCAGGTGAAAGTAAGAGGTGTTTATAGTGTGGACAGGGAGAGGATGACCACCAGAGGTAAGCCTGATGGGCAGCAGTCTTCAGAGGGGAACTGAGAAGATGCTGGAGCACTAAATCTTCAGAATAATGCAAGGCAGGAGAGGCTTCAGTAAGGCTGACTGAAGACTGGGCAGTGTTTTAAAGGCAGGATGCAAATGGAGAGAGAGCTTTGGCAAGCTTCAGACACCGCGGTAAGAGCACTGAAGATTAGAAAACAGCTGCAGTGGTAAAGACTTCAGGGTTGTTTTTACATCCAGCTGGCCAAGCCGGAGACGTCTGTAGGTATCCCACACAGAGAAGGACAAAGATAATTGCAAAGTTGCAGTGACACGGCTCTGTCCTTTGGAGTCTGATGCTCTGTGTCCTCCGTGATCAAGCAGGTTGGCACAATTAACTTGGTGTTAATCACACCCCTTCTCCATGCTCATAGCAGAACTTACTGGGGAAGGGAAAAAGTGCAGCTCATGAATATTTATGGTTGATATTTACATGGGCATTGCCTGGCTACGGAAACACAAAAGCATAAAACCGTTTAAGAGGCTGCTTTATTCTTAGACTAAATGCTGTTACTTGACAAGTCTTCTTCCATAAAAACGCAGACACAAGTAATATAAATAGTAAGAGTAAAGGTCAGACTGACTGCTCCTGTATACATCAAAAGTTTAACATTTTAGAGAAGACATGTTTAGTTTCCATCCCTGTCTGTAAGAGACTGAGGAAGAATAGAAAGGGTTGCATTTCTTTTCTGTGACACGCGGAAAAGTGCCCAGAAACCTGGGCATAGCTGTGCCACTCTCAAATTTTACTTACCTTTCATGGAGGACTTCTCCAGAAAAGTGAAAAACTAATGGTTTGGTATCACAAGGAACAAGTAAGGGACATCTAAGGCAGTATAGTTCATAATCCGGATTTAAAAAAGGAAGTTGACTTTGTTAACACTAATTTCATTCAGCTTCTGAACACTTATCTGAGAAGAAAAGCTTTCCCTGGGAAAGATTCGCATGCCCGACTCTTTCAGCTGCAGAATAAGAAAGCTTCTTTTTAGCTTTTCTGGTTAAAGCAGATTAGATGAGATTTAATATTCTTGATTTATTTGTTTACATATTTATTTGCTTTTTAAACCTAAGGGTAAAAAACATGAGCAGATTTTAAGTTCTTTCATCTCCAGGAACAGTAATTTCATTTTAAACCTTGCTTATATAAGACAAAGCAGCAAAATTGTGATTCCCTTTTCCATTTAAATAGCCTTTAGTATTTATTGCATGGAGTTAAAAAACTCAGTCCTGCGGCTCAACATACAGCAGATCAGTCAATTACAAAGCCTGAAGGAACTTCTGCTTGATACCAGCCACGAAGCTTCCCTGAATTCGTTTCTATTTTAACTAGAGGACGTCTCTTAAGAAAAACATCCCGTTTGGATTTTTGAGTTATTGTTGACATTGACCCTAAGCAATACTCATAGGTTTTAAGATGACAAATGTATTTAAAAAAAAAAAAAAAAGAAAAAAAGGAGTCCTCTTCCTTTCCTCTTGAAGACAAGGTGTCCGACTGCTGACAGCAAACCCTGTTGAGCCTTCTCCTCCTCAGGCTGAGCGTATGGAGCTCCCTACATGCCCTTTCCACTCTATGGATGTCCTTCTTGACTTACAGGCACAGAAGAGGAACCAATACCCTGCAGCAGTGACGACTGCAGAAGCTTCCCTCCCAACTCTCAGCGTCTCTCTCTCTCTCCTCACAAGATTCGCATCAGCTTCTGTGGCCAAGCTGTTGGTTGGGAGCCGGTGTTGATGTTCACCTGCCATGGATCCGAAGTCTCACTCGGAACCACGGTGCTCACAGTAAAATCCCTCACATTCAGGAGCGGCCTCAGTCCTTCATTCTTGAACCTGGGATGTTAAAATTGGCTTTTATAATTGACCTTACCTTTTGATTAGTGATTTGCATATGCCAAGCTGACCAACAAGCTGGAGAGCTCCGTTGTCCCATCATCCCCATCTGCGTCCCCCCAGTCTTTGTGCCATCTGCAGGCTTTATACAACATGGTTTTATGTTTCTGCCCAGGCCGTTGATTGAAATGCTTAATAACCTGGACTGAAGAGCAGTTCTTTGGTATCCTATTAGCGATGCACCAGTACACAGACCCCACAGCCACATTGTCACAGAGACCCATCAGCCAGTTTTAAATCCACGTAAACCGTGCGGAACTGCGGAGTTGTTCTGCTGTGGTACTGAAACACCGTGCTGCAGAAATCAGGACAGCAATATTTTGCTTCTTGCAGTAAAGTATAACTGATGGAGTTAATCTTTCCTGCAGGGAATGTCTGTGACGGAGGTAAGGAAGCCTCAGTTTTCAATTGTGTTCCTATGTATTTAAGATAAAGAGTGGTAGTGAGAGACTGGAAGGAATGAAGACTAAAGTCTGCAAGGAAGACAAAGCCTCTGTGTATTTTTGCTTATTTTCAGGAAAGTAAGTTGCTTTTGCTGCATTCAGGACTTCTGCGTTTGTATTCCAAAAAAGAAAAGGGGACTGATTAATGCCTAAATAATTGTATTAAATCATTTACATAATCTACTCATATACTGTCTATATTATGTATTTCTGACATTCTTAGAATAAACCTGTTTTCAGAATGTGTTAAATTATGAAAATGTGTGGAAGCAAATATTTTTTCAGTAGTTTTCCCGTATAGCATAGAAATCTCAGGCATCTCACTAACCTTAAGGCACTTCTTTCTCCAAGTCAGAAACCTGGAATATTACAATGAATATTCAGGTAGCCATAGAAGCACGAGAGATTTAAAACTCTAATTAACATAATCCAGAGACTGACATTTCAAATATCGTTTGCTTGATACTGCCAAAATATAAATGTCTACCTAAGCATTAATATTTTGTGATTTAATATGTAGTACTATTGATGTCTGTTTCTTATGCTGTCCGATAGAAAAAACAGCAACTCCTTCTGGAATCTGGACTGAGGATCGTGTCCTCCTCCAGCGACGGTGGCACTGGCCAAAGATCTGGCCACCAGCCAGCACCAAGTGCAGTGACCTTGCCCCGCCGCCCCTGCCTCGGTGCTGGGAACCCACCTCTGTGCAAGGGGTCTTGGGCAAAAATCTCTGTGGAAGGGATCTTGGGTAAAAACTCAAAGTGGTATCTCTTGCTATTTCAGCTGATCTGCACCACCCACCAGTTAGATGTTGATGGACGTTCTCTTGCCACCAACCTTCTCCAGACGCGGTGGGAAATGTTCCTTGAAAAGCAACAAGTAGGTGGTTTGCTCACTTTCTCACAATTTTGGAGTGACTGTTTCTAACCAAGATTAACCTAAGTAGGAAGTTTTGAGTAGGGCTTGTAGCGATCGGACAGGGGGTAATGGTTTTAAACTGAAGAAGGGTAGATTCAGACTAGGTTTAAGGAAGAAATTTTTTACCATGAGAGTGGTAAAACAGTGGAACAGGTTGCCCAGAGAGCAATGATTAAATAAAATAATTAAATAGGGCCTATTCCTTTTTAATTAGATTGTATCAGAGCTTCTTCCATTACAGAAAAGATGATTCGGTTCAATTAGCTTTATTCTCAGATGTGAAGCATTCTAACGTACATTTTTCCTTTGTTAAATTAATTTAATTAGAAAACACTGTTTTTATGAAACAGGACACTACAGCTTCAAGAAATGAGTTTTCATATGCAGAGTACTCAGGGAAAAAAAAGCAATGAGAATAATTTTGATAAGTAAGCCTCAGACTCAGTATCTCTATTGTTGCTCATGCCCTGAGGTTATATTTTTAATTGCATATAATAAATATGACTATATTAATTAGAAATTATCTGGAAAGGAAAGAGACATTTTTTTCCTCTTTATGGTATACAGAGGCTTAAAATAAAATTGCTGTTCCTAGGAGTAGGTACATCTAATCTACCTTTCTTTTTTTGCTCCTAGGCTGACAACAAATTCAAGAATATAAAATCTTCACTTGCTCGCTTTTTTTTTTTGATAGTTGGAGAAGCAGATTGTTAGCCTTTAACTGAGGGAAATATGGGAAGTTTCTTTTGTGACTGTTTCTTAGGAAAACTTTTTCCCCCATGCTTGTGACAAGAATCTTACTCACCAACAAAACCAGAACATCCATGCTTTGTATTCATTTTTTCCTTGCATCAGATTTTTATATCTTATTTCTTGCAAAGCCACAATGTTAATTTGCTATTCTGCAAGATGTCTTCCATATGCAAAATACTAACTTGGGGGTAGTGGTGGGATTTGAGATTGAGGACTTGGTTGTAGGGTATAAGAAAAAGGGAAACAACAAGGCATGCCGTCCTTGCCTTCACTCTTAAATTTCAAACAAGAGAAAAAAAATCCATAGATTTCAGACAGCTTCACTGGAGGAAATTTTTCTCAGCTGTACAGGACAAGTTGACTTGACACACAAGTAAGATTAAAATGTTTCAAATTTTACTAGATTTCACACTAAGAAAGACACAGATTGGACTGCGTCTTTGTTGGAGCTTCTCATCAGCAGCTCCCCTCTCTCATAGAGCAGCTCGCATCAGGAGCAAACCTGGCACTTGTTCTGGGAGGCTTTTTCAGGGATCATTTGGGTGCTTTGGGTGCTGGAAGTGTGGGAAGATCAGAGCTGGGGTGGGCTTTGGGCAGGGCTTTCACACCTGGAGGTTTGGTGGCTCCAGGTCCTTGCCTGAAGTTCTGCCGAGCGCTAATGGAAGGTGAATAAGCTGGTTTGATTTCTGCTTCTCTCCAGAGGCTTTGTCTTTCCCTTTGCCAACAAGAAAGAGAGGTGCTTCCAAAGTACAGCAATACGTAGAGTTTTCTTTCTTCCTAACAACGCCAAAAAATTAATCTCCCATCTTATAATGTGCACCTTAATTTTTGAATATACCTTTCTCAACCAAGAACCTAGACACCTACTTTTATGCTTGTTTACAAAGAAGAGCAATTTAACCCAACCCTTCTCTGGAGATAAATACTACACGAAATTGAATTTTTGGCATATTCCTGGATGGAGTCCCACTGGCTGCATGTTCGAGCCCCATGTCCTGATCGCTGGATCTGCTCGGTGGCACCAGGTCCCTCTGGCATGGCCATACCGCATGGCCGTGGGTCTTGCTTCACTCAGAAACACTGACTTGGGTACCCAGTTGGGCAAACATCTCCTTAGCAAGGGGCATGGCGAGGGGTGTAAACATGGGGACACATGCGATAGTTTGCTGCCTTTCCCCCAAAATGTTATCATGTTTTCCTGATGTTGGTTTTATTGTTTCTTGGTCTCCAGGAATCCAGGAGGAAAGCACTGGGCATCGTGCATCACCAGGGACCCGCGGAGCCCTGCACGGCATCCGACTCCTGCCTGTCTGATGGGTGCCATGCACAGGCAAAGCCAAGGGAAGGTGTTTCCAGACCCAGACAAACCATCTCTGGTTTTAGCCTGCTTTCAGTTGGAGGTATTTGCCTGTATTTTTGAATGCAAAATATTCTGCCACTACTTTTGTGAAACTGAGTTTAGGGTTGAATACTCTCTTCCTAAAATGTTATTTTGTTTCAGATTTGAGAAAAATCTTATCAGGCTTCAGTTTCAAAGCTTTTCCTGTCCATTTGGTGGTTTTTTTTTTTTACTATCATAGACATCAAATACAATAAGTTAGTTACTTGGGAAGATAAATGCATTTATGCACTGAATTCCTTCAACCTGAAAAAAAAAAGAAATACACAAAGTTCCGGAGAATATTCTGGAGAATATTAATAAACCTTTCATGCATTTAAAAATAATAATGCTTCCTGCTTCGCTGTGATCCCAAGACTTGCAGCTCCAGAACTTGCTCCCAGGATGGAGCAAGCCATGCAGGCGAGGGTTTCTGCAATGGAACTGGGTACGTGGGGATGACGCACACCTTGCCACCCATCACCAGTGCTTGCCCTTGCTCCCGTACTGCCTCTCTCTTTGTGCTGCCCAAACTGCTGGTGCTGATAAACAGTAAAATTATTTTGAGGAAAGGAAAAAAAAATAATGTAAGAAAGTGTAGATTTTAATTGTTTTTCCTTTTCCATCTGGTCCAGTTCCTGGACCCAGTTCACCCTCTGGCCACACAAACAGCTACGCCAAGAAAAGGGAGTGGGGTGGAAGCAGGAACGGGGCGGCTGGAGAAGGGATGGCTCAGGCTGAAGGCACGGCTGCCTTGCAGAGGCTGGAGGGGAGGCTGGTCCCAGCAGGTCTTGTCACGGATGGCTTCATTAGTCCCAGCAGATCTCATCAGCACAGTTAATCTAAAGCTATATTTATATCTAAAATCTGAGACTTGGCTGTGCAACTTTCTCTACTGTTTTTTAAAATCTCTATTACAAATACTACAGAGAAGGAAGGTCTCTTTGATTTGAAAGCAAAACAAAATCTCCACCTGGGTTTAAGAGGGAATCAAAAAACACTAATAGAAAAGGCAAAAGCAGAATATGGGGAAATATGCAAATCCGCAGCTGCGAAATCAGAACAGGAGATAAGAGAAGCTCTGTGTGTCAATAGAAAGGGATGGGCAGTAGGGTTAAGCAGGATGAGGAGGGATTCTCTCTGAATAAATAAAACCCCAGCAGTGTGGTTGGGCTGCTCTTGGCAAAGACCAAACATGATGGGATACACAGAGGTTGGAAGCCCTAAATGTGTACTCACACTCTCTGCGTGGAAAGAAAGAGGATGATTTATTCGTGTCTTACTGTGATAATTAAGTGTTTTCTATTCCATCTGTAACTGGGGAGGATTTTAAAGAGCAACTGCTAACCATTTCTGAATCAGCAGGACCACACAGTTTGCATCTAAGATCACTAAAAAATGGCCAGGAATCTCCGGGAGCTGCTAACCTTGTGGATTTTTTTGTCTGCTATTTTTAACAAATCATGAAACATTGGGAATAGTCTGCGGGAACAGATGACTAATGTCATGCCAGTATTTAAAAAAGGCAATGGGATGTCCTAAAGTGCCTGAGAGTCTGAAGTGAATGATGGTGATGGCTTATAGCAAGGCTGATATAGAATTATCTAATGTATAATCAGATGATATCTCACGTTTGATTATCTCATCATATTTGCTCGGATGTTATGATTTAATCAATACCAAGTCACAAAGTGACAATAGCATTATTGCCAATCAGCCTTACTTAACAGAAAGAGTTTTCTAAAGTTTGGTTCCATTTTGGCTGTTATCTTGCATTTATTTGACAAAGGTAACCAAAGTTTCTTAAAGTGTATTGGAGCTCTGTGCTCATACCACTGCAGCCTGCAGAGCCACTTCAACATACTCTGAATGGGTGAAAACAGCAAATAAACAGCAAATACATAGAAGCAGTTGACAGTTCTGTAGAAAGAGTTTCTCCTGTGGTTTTCTGGGGATCTGTCCTTTCCCCGAGACTAATCAGTAGCTTAACCAAAAATATAAAACTGATGCCAAAAAATAATTCTATTTTGCTAAGAATTTGTAAATATGCTACACTAGGAAGTGTCTCGCACCTAGGACTTGTATTCCACTTGGCGACAACAGGAGAGGAATTACAGCTAGAACAGTGTGACCTGCCGTGATCCATGGCAGAGCTGACAGCAGATTTTAGATTACCTGGTTTGGGGAGTGGGGCTGGCCCCTACACCACAGGCACTTCCAGTACAGTCAGAGGATGCTGATTTGGCTGTTAGTTGAAAGGCAGAGAGATTACTGGAGAGATTTTGCTCCCACAGGTATAACAGGACCATCTTAACTCCAGAAAAGTTGCAGAGTGAAGGAGAATTGAGGAATTGGTCATCTGTTTAGTAACAGGATCGGTTTGCTCTTGGATCTGTCAATCAGGGATCACGCATCCTGAGTTTCATTCTGTGTGTTCTGTTTCAGTTAGGCTGGTACACGTTTAACAGTTTATTACTGAAATTTGCAGAGAACAGGGTTTGAGTGGTTCATCAGGGAAGTGATCTGACTGACAATGTGCATAAAAGGATGCGTCCCGTAACCCCAGATGGCAGAAAGTAACGGTGAGCCACACACCCCAAACCTCGGGTCACGTTCTCATGGAGGAGACCAGGACTTCTGTCACTCCAGGCATCAGCAACCAGAAAGTTAAAGATTATATCAGGTTATTTATGATGTAAAGTGCGGGTGCTGTTAGCCACCTCAGGGTGGCTGGGTCTGGCTCTGCTTGTCTGTTGCCATCCAGCACAGGGATACTCAGACGCGGCCCTGTGTCCCATATCCCCCCGAGTATCCCCACCCAAAAGCCCAGGGAGGTGATGCTCTGGGCTGCCAGGCATTGCCTGGTAGGTGATGGAAGCCCTGGCCCAGGGGGTCTTTTACTTTAGGTTTTTGCCTTTGTAGGGAATCACTAAAAGCACTGTACAGATGCGTTGTGAAGGCAACAGTGCCGCAAGGGGAATTGCTCTGAAGATCGATCTCAAGCCAGCATGAAACCGTCTCTGCTCTCTAAGGCTGTGCAGGGAGTCACATTTCTTACCACACTTAAGGAAACTCACATTTCTTTTTAAACCTCTTAAAAATGCTTCGGGGTGTTGGCTGGGTTGAACTTCATGTTGACCAGAAATATCCAGGTGATTCGAGGTATAACCTCTGCTTTGTTGTAGAGCTACATGAAGTCTTTTATATTGCATGCCATATTTGTCTAAAAATAAACGGATTTTGGAAGGGTTTTCTGAGTCAAAGGTAATGATCTCTTAAGATCTCAGCAAAGAAGTGAGAAACTTTTAAGTTAGTAAAAAAATGAGTAAGAAATAAAAACATTAAATAATCTCTTAAACAATATCTAAATGAAAAGATGAGCCTTTTGAAAAACTCCTGGTGTCTGACAGTATCACTTCTGAATACAAGTCTCTCTTGGGTTATCAAGACATTGGCATGGGTGATACATCAGTATTTAATGAGAGAATATTCCTTTAGGAGTATTTTTTAAAGGCATATTTTTAACTGGAGTTTTTTTAATATTTCTGATGAGCAACTAATGAAAGCTTGAATGTCAGCCCTTCGCGGTCAAAGGGCATAGTCCTCCACATGGGAAAGCAGGAGGCGGGTTAGTTTTCTCAAACACATTTAGCATTGAACAGTTGTACAGCTTCCTGTATGAGAAACTAATTGTGAATACCGGGAAGCCAGGCTGTTAAACATCTTGTCTCCATGCCCTCTGACAGTTCCCCATGTCCCTTTTCCAGCACTCACTCCTCAGCTCCAGGCTGCTGGGGCTCACCTTGCTCCCCCTCTGCTGCACCCCCAGCCTTGGCCAATCAGAATATTTGGGGACTGTAATGAACACCGACCATTTTTTACACTGTGGTTGCAGACTGGAGATGGGTATTGACACAGCTGCAAAGCCAAATTGCCTTGTTCCAGAAACTCGTAAACCCACGGCCAAATGAGCAGGATGGGGAAAGTATGTTGTCTAGCAACCTAACATGAAATAAC
>NW_009619000.1:2646-2911 GCF_000690535.1 Cariama cristata | reverse complement strand
CCTGGCGGCGCCAATCTGGGGGCGGTGCCACTGTGGGCGTGGCGTTTGATGCGCGGGTCGCGGCCTGCTGCTACCGGCACAGCTGACGAGCGGTGGTCTTGGGGTCTAAGGCGAGAAACCGATCAACTCCTCTGGGGCCATAACTTGTTCTCCTCCCTGTTTCCCAGCCATGTGAGGTGACAGATGGCCTTGGGCCGCTGGGTGGTTCCCTTTCGGAATACCCCAGTCTGCCCCATTGCCTCTGTAACAAGGTGGGACTTCACTG
>NW_009619000.1:660-2615 GCF_000690535.1 Cariama cristata | reverse complement strand
GGCTGGTGTGGTTGTGCAGTCCACCAGTGTTCATGTGGGACTTGTGTTTATCATTATTTAAAAGTAGTGTCTACGGCACAGAGGAAAGTTAATGTCAGCTCAGAAGCACTTGTTAAATGAAGACCTGATTGTATATATGTTACTGAGTTCATTCTAGTGTTGCTATGTGTTGGGGTTTAAGGACTGAAAAACGCAGGCTATAAGGATGCATAGTTACTATGTGAACAGTTCTGACAGCTCATAGATGATTTGGCTTAAAGTAACAGATCATGTGGTTTAAACTTGCCCATAAAAGATTTCCAAAAGAGGATGAGAAATAGGATGTGAGGACTCTATATTGATTGCATTTCACAGTTGGTGAAATCCATTAATCTTCTGAAATTCTTGTCAATTTTCTTTGGCTATCCTTTACAAAACCGTGCATGTAGGTATCTGCACAGTTAAGCAGTCCTGTTGGCTTTACCATGACTATGCAGTACATGTCACTATGAACCTCTGTGTATTTTTGGCCTTTCAGGATGTAAACTGTCCGTGACAGGAACCATGCTTTGCTTTGCTTTATGGTCCAATGTTCTGTTAATTACCAGCTGAAACTCTGAGATGGACCATGTGTTTGAAGATCAATAAACAATGTGTAGCAATAATGGTAATAATTCATTTCAGAACTTTTTTGTCTCTAAATGTCTGTTTACTTAAAAAGTTTAGAAAAGAAACAGCAAATCACTGCAAAGCAGAAGTAATCTTAGTATTGCTTTACTTTTGCCGTGACTGCTGATCAGCGAAAACAAACTTCAGCAAGTATTTCCTGTACAAGCTTCCAGGGAGAAATTGCCTAGTGCATTATAGTAATTTCATGTAACATGTGGCTAAACAGCTTTTACATTTAAAAAAACACATTAATGCCTGTTTATTAGTCACTTCTTAATATTGCTGCTTTGGAAATCCATGGGTATACCCACTGCCAAGATGCCCATAAAACTTTACATTGAGCTATAGATTGAATCCAATAGAGGGCTGAGACTTTAGTCTGTGTGGAAGTGGACCAGGGCTTTGCATTCCTGAGAAACAGTACATAGGGTAACATTAAGCTTTAGCTTTTGATGACCAGTAAGATAGATTACAGTCATCATTAACAGCATCCTCAACCTTGCAATGATTGCCTACGGCCATACCACCCTGAGAACGCCCGATCTCGTCTGATCTCGGAAGCTAAGCAGGGTCGGGCCCGGTTAGTACTTGGATGGGAGACCGCCTGGGAATACCGGGTGCTGTAGGCTATTTTTTTTGCGGCTGAGGGAGCTGGGGTTGTTTAGTCTGGAGAAGAGGCTGAGGGGAGACCTGATCGCCCTCTACAACTACCTGAAAGGAGGTTGTAGTGAGGTGGGGATTGGGCTCTTCTCCCCGGTAATTAGCGATAGGACGAGAGGAAATGGTCTCAAGTTGCGCCAGGGGAGGTTCAGGCTGGACATTAGAAAGAACTTCTTCACTGTTAGAGTTGTTAGGCATTGGAACGGGCTCCCCAGGGAGGTGGTGGAGTCATCGTCCCTGGAGATGTTCAAAAAACGTCTAGATGTGGCACTTCAAGACATGGTTTAGTGGACAGGGTGGCATCAGGTGTACGGTTGGACTTGATGATCCTTGAGGTCTCTTCCAACCATAATGATTCTATGATTCTATGATTCTATGATTCTATGAGTCTGACTGTTCCTTGGGTCTGGTGGTGATTGTTGTATTATGGCTCTGAATTTTGTTTATTCTCTTATTTTAGTTTTTTATGTGCCTTTATTGTGCTCCAGAAATTACATGCATGTATACAGGCATAAAGATTGGTAGACTGTATTCCTATAAAAATCATACTCATGTATCAGAAGGGAATTTACTGAATTTCAGATTCCTCAGGCAATGCTTGAACACCAATTTGATATTCTTAGGTTAAATGCAATGACAACAGGTAG
>NW_009619000.1:0-650 GCF_000690535.1 Cariama cristata | reverse complement strand
GGGAAAGACAATAAATCAGCATAGAGAAACTTTGGTTTTGAGATAGGATCACACTAGACAGAGTGAAGGGCAGAAGTGGAAAGGGGGAAGTAACCAGAGAAGTTGCGAGTAGTGAGTCCAGTCTTCAATGATTTTCTGCTCACAGAACGCCTGTGAAGGACACCATATTTTAAACAGCAACAATATAGTAGGGATAAATATTATCTCCATTCCTATTGATTAAAACCCTGTTTTTATTTAATGGTATTGGGTCTCCGTAGATGAGAAGAGAAAGTGTCAGTGCTTGTGACCATCAACTGCTGTTGATTTTGCACCCTATCCAACCTGCCCAGGAAAAAGACTCTAGAAAAACGCAAGGAAAATAAAAACTGTTGGTGCCCACCATTCCCTTTACAACTTGGGACACTGAATTCATATGTTTGAAGTGAAGGAATTCAAGCAGCTCTGCAGTTTGTATGGTTATGAAGGGTTTTTATTTTCTGTGATTCGTAAAGGAGGTCATGCAAAAAGTTAGACCCAAACTTGATTTAGTTCAATTTTTGCACTTGTATTCTGCTCTTAGAATCATAGAATGGTTTGGGTTGGAAGGCACCCTTAAAAATGTCATCTAGTCCAACCCTGCCTGCAACGAGCAGGGACATCTTCAACTA
>NW_009618999.1:34152-37511 GCF_000690535.1 Cariama cristata | reverse complement strand
GGCCTCTGACCCCGCTGGAGGAAGAGGAGTCCCGCCGCGTCGGGGCCTGCCCGGTGTGGACTTGTGTCACGGCTGCCTCCTGAGCTCCGGTCTGTCGGCCCTTAAATGCGAGGAGGTGTGGGAGAAAAGGCCGAGGGGCAGATGGGAGGTGAACCCTGTTTTGCAGTGAAATGCACTTCGGTGTCCACATTCAAAGCAAATAAACAAAACTGCCCTTTTTTTAGAGAGAAATTCTTAAACTGTGACAGGAAGGTTATTAAGTGCATGCAAAGCAAAGAAGTTATCGTTTATTTTTAGATTGGTATTTGATTTTTTAAAATAATTTGAATTTTTCTTTTCTATTCTTACAGCTGTGCTGCATTTTCTGCAGAGACTATTAAACAGTAACCTATCTAGGGTATATTTCTTTTCAGCCTTTTCTCCCATTAATTAAATGAACCTATTTTTAGGGAATTCCTTGACAATTCCGAAAACAAATTTAATTTTCCAAGATTCATCCACCTGTTCAGCCCTATTATTTTTTATTCCTGCAACTAGGATGTTTTTAAAACATGAGGGCACACATCAGCCTTCACTTAATTTTATTTTGTGTTGATGTACTAGCTGAAGAAAAATAATTACAAGTTAAATCTACGCTTGTTCTGTCTAATGCAATTGTTAAAAAGTTTATGAATCAAGTAGCTGTAATTGACAGCAGAATTACTGGGACTGAAAACACTGAATTGGAAATCTAATATTCTTTTAAACTAGCCTGTGAAAGGTGACTGTTTATAAAAACAAAAGCAACATGGCACTGAAACGGGGCTGTAAACAGCATTCTGGTCTCATTTTAGTCTGGGTTCAGGAGAAACTAAAGTTGTGGAAATTACGGAAGAGCAGCAGTTTGGACCTGCCTTATTCAGAAAGCTGCTAGTAATAATTCTTTCAGTTCTTCACACTTCTGTAAAGTTGTCAGTGCAAACTATTTTGTCTCTGCCTTGAAATTCCTGATACTCTGCTCTGTGTTTTGTTTGGTTACCCTTGCTGCTTGCCATGTGTTATAAACAGGCTAAGAAAAATTTCCTTGATTTCCATTTTAGTTCTGGGTTGTGAAAGACAGAGTTTAAAAAAGTATAGAACATTGAATTCTTGAGTGATTTGACAAGTATTGCATTTGTTGCTAACGTGTAAGCCGCACAGTAGACTGCAAATGTTATAAAGAATTTTAAACAGACTTAATCCTGGTAAGTGCCTGTGCCACAATCAGTCTTTAGGATTCCTGTGTTCTAGAATAGCAAATGGGAATGTTGGTAGTTTGTTCCCTTTCAATATCTGATTACTTTGTAGCATGTTATGTTGCCAATTCAAGGTGCTTTCTCATCAAATGAAGTGGTTAGGTTACCTTAGAATTTGAGCTTTTCCTTTTTTATTATTGCTGGTACTCAACCTCTTCTTCTGTGCCTAGGAAATTGCATGTATTAAATTCTGGTGTTTTCAATCAGTCAGATTGGTTTCCTGAATAAACTGAACTTCACGTGTGGACTGTGGGTTTGTTTTGAATCATTAACAGGTCATCAGTATTTGGATGGACTTCTGTGTGTTTTTTGTTCATGTGTGGTTCTGTTTACTTCTATGCACGTAAATTTTCCAGAACTGGACTTTCAAGCCTTTCAATTCCAAATGAATTAACCTATAGTTTCTGTTCATGAAAGTGGAACGACTTGGTGAACTTTAACAGAGCATAATCAATAAAATAGTATTCTTTGTACTCTTACTGGCTTCATGTTGGCTGATTTGCTTCAGAGAAGTTTACCCAAAGATTTCATAGATATCACTGTAAACAAATATGACGTTTTGGTTTTGGACAGAGCAAAAAGAGCTTATTACTTCTGAGGAGCTTGTGAATTCCAGCATAAGTCCTTTTCATAGCAATTTGATACCACTGTCCTTTTAAGTTTATAAGTGGTATGCCAGGGAGGTTATGATGAAGGTGTCGCTGTAGAGCTGAGGAGCCTGCTTACCCCTAAAGCAGTAGATGAAGACTATACTGCTAAAATTGAAAGGCACCTGAAAAGGCTTACTTGCTTACAGAATGGTATGACTGGTGTTGCTGCGCGCTGTCCAGTGCGAATATGTGGGAAACTAATCCTTGAAGCTAGTTGACTGTCATACAGACTAAAAATCTTATTTCCTGTGCTTTAGGGAACAAGTGCAGAACAGGACAATCGCTTCAGCAACAAGCAGAAGAAGCTGTTGAAGCAGTTGAAATTTGCAGAATGCTTAGAAAAGAAGGTAAGCTGATTAGGGTGAGATAGGAAGTAAGACACACGAATCAAAGACAATTTTCAATGGAGTAATTGGGTATCAGATGGTACATACAGGAATGTGAGGAATGTCTTCTCTTAAAAGCGTACTGCAGGATATTTGGAATGTCCACTTGAGTGTCAAAGATACAGGAGTAATCTACATGATCTAGTTATAGTACTAAATATGACCAGTAGGCTTTTATGTAAAATACAACTTCAAAAGAAGTCCGATTTCACAGAAATGTTAAGTAATTTAGAATTGTAGGCATCCTTAAATGTTGCCCCCCCTCCGTTTTTGAGGTGCTGGGCTTTTTTGTTCTTGTTTCAGGCTTTCTAGAATAGTGTGTTGGAAATGCCGACTGGTTATCCTGAAGGTGAAGTTATTGCAGTGGTAGTCTCTAGGGCAGTGAAGAGAGGCTGTGAGAGTGCTGCGGAAAACTGAGTTTAGTGTTTCTTGCTTAGATGCAGTTGTTTGCCCTGTGAAAGTCTTTACCTGTTGATTGCTAGGGAGAGTGCGTTCCTCAGGTGAGTGTTTAAGGGATGCAGCCAGGGTAGTTGCTGTCAGTAGGTACCTATTTAGTAAACATTTTATTTCAAAGTGTGGAGCTTGTCCTTCATTAGGCTTTACTGGCACTAACCTGCCAAGGAAGCAACTGGTGAAGCTGCTGAGGTAACTGGTGGAAGACCCAGCAAAGCTAAATGCAAAGCTCTTGTTGAGAGGGTCTTTGTTTTTGTAAATGGCAAGACCTGATTTCTGAAATTGCGTTCCAAGGAGTTAGACAAAACTAATGACTTGTTTCATTCGTACTGTTCCAAAAAGGTAATAATGTGGTTGTAGTTTCTGGCGATAAAAGTATGAATAAAACATCTAGTAAATGTTTATTTCTTTAGAGAATTGGACTGTGATCTCATCTTGGGTGAGGATTTTATAAATTAAGAAATTTGGAATGGTTGAATTCTCTTCTAACTTTGAATGCTTCATGATTTTTTCGAAAGTTGTTCAAGTCTGTGGTGGATAGGTGTCGGGGGAATTGGTGAGCTGAACCAAGACTATTGCTTTATCATTCTGTGGAT
>NW_009618999.1:9694-31621 GCF_000690535.1 Cariama cristata | reverse complement strand
GGAAAGATTTTTTTAAAAAATAGTTCTTGGGTATATATGTATTTTAGCCCCCATGGTAGTTTAAGTTTAATATAGACTGAATGTTGTTTTTTCAGATAACCGGTTTGTCTTCCTGTCATATCTCTTTGCAGAATCCAGATTCCAAAATGATGCAAATCAACCTGACTGGTTTTTTGAATGGGAAAAATGCTAGGGAGTTCATGGGAGAACTGTGGCCACTGCTATTAAGTGCACAAGAAAACATTGCTGGTATTCCAACTGCATTTCTGGAACTGAAGAAAGAAGAAATAAAACAGCGACAGGTAGGATTTTTTAATAGAATTGTGGATGAGTTGTTGTGAGCACTGGGCAGAATTGATGGCTGTACAGCTATTGGTATTTCAGCAGACATTTTGTGTTCAGCAGAACTCTTCTGTCTGGGTGTCCCGGTTTGGGTAAAACAGGACCAATTATTTTTTCAGCAGATTTTCTTTCAGTTAAGTTTCTTCTAAGTAACTGCAGATTCTGAAGTTGGCTACGGGTTTTTCAGACAGTGTCTGCTTTTGGAGTTAATGGCGCTTGATGGTTGTGGTTGTTGCTGGGGTAGTGATGGGATTGTGCAGAAAGGCCCATGTTTGTGCTTGTTCCTGTGGGAACCAAGGTCACTGTGGGCTCTCTTACATCCACAAGTGAAGAGGCGTAAAAGGGTTGCATCTGCAGGAAAGTGCGGACGGGACAGGTGACCAAGGACTGACCAGTGAGGTATTCCATCATACACGTGGATACTCAGTCTAAAGCTAAGGGGTCATGAGGGTCAGCTCTTTTTCTTTCATGGCCGGCACTGTAATGGGGCTCTGCTCACTCTCTGCCTCTGATCCCGATCTGTGCATTCCTGAATCCAGTTCTCATCCACTACTGGGTCCAGTTCGGGACATCCGGGTGCCCGCCCTGCCGCAGGAGGAGTTCAAGCCCCTGTGGCACACGAGCCTGTGATCATCATTGGGAAGCTCAGTATTGGTTTTGTGTGTTCTGTTGGTTTTGGTTTTGTGTTTTTTCCTGTTATTAGTAGTTTTGGTATTAATATCATTATACTTTTTTTTTTTTTCATTGTTACCGTGTTATTAAAGTTGTCTTCATTTTCCAACACGGAAGTCTCTCTCCCTTTTCTTCTTTGCTCCCTTTCTGGGAAAGGAAGGGGTTAGAGAGCATCTGCTGTCTGCTTTAATTGGCAGCCCAGCCTTAAATGATGATACTAGGCAACATACTTTAGTTCTGAAGCAATATATTTGTTGTTGTTGTTCAATATATGTATTTGATAAGGTCTTTATGATGCCTCTGGATTAAGTGATGATATTTGGTTGCACAGATAGAGCAAGAGAAACTGGCTTCTATGAAGAAACAAGATGAAGACAAGGAGAAGAGAGATAAGGAAGACAAAGACAACAGAGAAAAAAGAGACAGATCCAGGAGTCCAAGAAGGTAATGAAAATGCACAGACAATGTATCAACAATACTCTAGAACAGAGTGAAGAACGCATGGCAAGGAAAAATGAATTGTCCTTTGGAAATGCTCCACTTAATTATTTTAGCAGGCTAGCCTGACTTACTGCTGAACAATAATTGCAAGAAAACTAGAGCAACTAGGTATTGTTTACACTAGGAACTGTTTTTAATGGTTTGTCTGTTCCATTCTTTCTTATTTTTGGTTTTGGGGGTGTTTTGGGGGGTTTTTTTTGTTTGTTTGACATCTTAATTTTGCTGCCAGTTACTAGCAGAAAATATAAAGTAGTCCTACATGTGTTTTAACTGCTGTAAACAGTGCTGAAAGCCTACCTGATTCAGAAGAGCTGTTAGCTGCTGAATATCACGGGTTGTATTATCTCATACATCGTTTCATTATGTTACGCTATTAAATGGCACTTCTTTTTCCTAGACGTAAATCAAGGTCTCCTTCCCCTCGAAGGAGGTCATCGCCTGTCCGAAGAGAGCGGAAGCGCAGCCATTCTCGCTCCCCTCATCACAGAACCAAGAGCCGTAGTGCTACTCCTGCACCAGAAAAGAAAGAGGCAACTCCTGAGCCAGAACACTCTGTGAAACCAAAGGAGACTGTTGTTCAAGAGGCAACTTCAAACAGGTAAGTGTGATAACTTTGTGTGTAGAACTATATTATTACCTTTTAAAAAATGGAAATTATCTTAATACCTATTTGGAGCTTGACTTGGGGGAATGCCTGCTTCTCCCTGTCACCCTGCAATGGCAAAAGAGTTTGTTTAATAATCTTCAGTAAGATTTGGTTTTTTTTCCTGTGTAGAATTCTAAAGGTAGTGTGCTTAGCTGTCAGTGTGGTTTCATTGTCCTGGTCAGCTTTTTCAGTTCTGACCATGTCATCTTGTTTTCTAGCAAGTTAACACATAGCCTGTATATTACTTTTTCTTCTCTTTGAATCATTGTACCGTGTTCTAATTCTTTTCACAGTTTTGGAGCGGGATGTCTTAATATCTTGTCAGAGGATGGGCAGGAGAATGTTCATTGTAGGGGAATGTCTTGGCAGCTTCTAAAATATTACTCCAGGGGCTATGGTTTGTATGTGCTTATAAATTAAGTCTTTATTTTTAACAGTGATATCCCAAAAGCTCCTAAACCTGAACCTCCTGTACCAGAGACTAAGGAAACTTCACCAGAACGTAATTCAAAGAAGGAGAGAGAGAAGGAAAAAGAGAAGACTCGTCAAAGATCCCCAACTCGGTCCAAGTCAAGGTCAAGATCTCGATCACGTTCTCCATCTCATTCTCGACCAAGAAGGCGTCATAGATCACGGTCAAGGTAGGACTTCAATTTATCTTGATTGTGAAGGTTGAGAACTGAATATTTTCTTCTGAAGGTGCCACTTAATGTAATGTTCTCAGTTAAAGTAGTGATGTTTTTAGAGATGCTCAGCTATGGATGTTTTAGACCAAATGAGAAAGATGCATTCAATGGATAAACGTGTTTGGGAGTTGTTTTCTTCCTATCAGTTCATGAGGAGATGATCAGTGACTAACACCGACTGGAGAAGGAATGGGGTACTTAATGCCAAGTATGGTACTTGTTAGATAGTGGGAATTGTGTGGCCTTCTTTTAGGAGATAGGTTTGATGCTGAAGATGTTGTAAGTTACTCTTCCCCCCACACACTTTTTTGGATTATTTTGCTACTTGGTAGAGAGGTGTTGGTAAACTTTAAAGCACTGATTGTGTCTGAATGTACACTTTGTGTCATAATCTAAATGCTACTTTAATGTGATGCACTTGGAGAAAAGCAACTTTACGCTCAGTGCCCTGAGGATAAATTTCCTCAAACCTGAAAATTAGATAGTTGCTTTTCATTTGAATTTTTGATTATGACAGGTCTTACTCCCCTAGAAGGCGACCAAGCCCGAGACGACGGCCATCTCCGAGGCGAAGGAGCCCTCCAAGGCGAATGCCTCCCCCACCCAGACACAGAAGAAGCAGATCCCCTGTGAGGCGGTAAGGTTCCCTTTTTTTGAGACAATTGAAAATGTTAAATTTTGAAAGTTGAAGGGAACATCAGTTGAGGAATGAGTGTTACCAAAATTGCCTTGTTCCTCTTATCTTAGTACTGTTGGGTGTATGATTGGAGTGATGTAAAAACTGCAGTGTTGTATTTCATAAGTGTGTTGTGGGGGAACATAATAATAGCTACGAAACAATTTCTTTTGAGTTGTAATAGTGGTGAGAATTCCACCTTTTCAAAAAGTGGCAATTTCAGAACTGTGACTTCTTCATGTGGCTCTGGATAGCTCCCAGCGTAGATTGACATGACATCTTTGATGACTTCTTTGCTTGAGTCTTAATACTTTTTTTTTTTTCCTACCTGGGGAAAAAAATTAGACCAAGTAACTGAATTTTACTTGTTGGGAGTATTTTAATTATGACTTCCATTTCCATCACATAAAATTAAAAGAAAAACTAAAATTTGACTTGAAATGTGTTTCTTCTTCATGTTCTTTTACTTAAAAAAAAAAAATAATCTTCAGGGTCTGCTCTCTGGTGTTGGAGACTACATTTTTGACAGCATAAGCAATTGTTCTAGTAGCAAAGTGCTGAGTTACCTTGCAAAGAAAATGATGTACTTACAGCAATGTCAAAATAGACATTTGTCTTCATAGGAAGAGAATAGATTCCTGTCCTTTTCATAGGAAGAGAGTTAAAGTGATGCTTCCTATGTACAGCAGTCGTTCTTTTTTAGGAAGGAGCAGTTCTTCCTTTTCATGACAAGGTGATGACTATTCTTTTTTTTTTTCTCGTGAGTTTGTAAAGATGTTCATTTCACACAGTTACTGGGAAAACTGTGAAAAGTATCAAACATGTATGTTGCAAGATGTACAAGAGCTCCCTTTCAGCAAATGTTTATCTTGCTCAAGGTAGGGTTTCTTTTTTCCAGGTTCTCAGGAATTCTGCAGCCAAAGGTGGATTTTGCAGGTACACAATTGCAACAGAACTTGCCACAAATTTTGCCGCAGAATTCTAGAGGCCCTACCTTTTTAAAATTACGAAGTAAAGATGAAAGACTAAAACATAAGAATGGGTAGATTGAGTCTGAATTGTTAAGTTGTTAAGTTGTCTGAAATTTTTACCTCCTGGTATAAAACTTTTTAGTGTACTTGCACACTAAACTCTTAAACAGATCTGTTCTGAAGATCATTAAATCACATGTGCTAACACGGAGAATTCTCTTAACCATCCAAAAGTTAGAGAGCCCAAACAAAACTAATTGCTCCCAGGAGAAAAGCTTAGTTGTAGTCTGTAGATTGACAGAAAGCAAGCAAAGGTAACACTAACAATTTTTTGCTCACTATGTAGTTTAAAAATAACTGTGAAAGATTGGTTGTTATTCTCCTCTTCTGCAAACCAAGTGTTGAAGGCTGTCCACCATGTTTTGGAAGTGCTGTTGTATGTTGCTCTATATATGTGCTTGCAAACAAATGCAATTCTGTGTTCATGCTCAAACATTTCTTAAGCTGGCTAGTCAGAATCTAATGTTATATTTGATTTACAGGAGAAGACGGTCATCAGCATCCTTATCTGGCAGTAGCTCTTCCTCCTCCTCTTCACGTTCCCGATCACCACCAAAGAAACCACCTAAAAGAACTGTATCCAGTCCTCCTCGTAAGACGCGTAGGCTCTCTCCTTCCGCAAGCCCTCCTAGGCGGAGGCACAGACCATCCCCACCAGCAAGTCCACCTCCAAAACCACGTAGGTCTCCAACACCCCAGCAGTCAAATCGTGCAAGAAAAAGCCGTGGCTCTGTTTCACCTAGCAGAGCATCAGGTAATGAAATAAATACTTGTATGTCAGCAGCTTTTGTGCTTTCGTTTTCTCAAAAGATGGTGTGTACAGTTTGTATGAGCAGAAAAGCATGCAAGAATGTAATGAATTACAACTGAGTTATTTGACTTTGTCTTTTAGCACCCAAACATAAGAGTACTGAAAAAAGAGAATCTCCTTCGCCAGCACCAAAACCAAGGAAAGCAGACCTGTCTGAATCGGGTATGGCTCTCGCTTTTCAACACTGATTTTGGGTGGGGTTTTTAGTCAAAGATGCATGACAATAAAAGGCAGTGGTAAAGTACCGAACCCTCTTGATAGACTGACATTGAAAGCAAAAGTTTTCAGAAGTATAAAGATTGCTCATACTACCTCAAATATTTCTGTCCACGCTTTCTTGGAAAAAAGTTCAGCCAAAGTGTATTCCAGCCTCCATGTTACCTTAAGATTTGGGGGAAAGAAAAAAGCATGCTTGATCTACTGTAATACGATTTTGCTTCTGTCTGAGTAAGGTGAATTTGTATCTTCGATTTAAATGTTCTGTCCATGTATGTATCTTTTCAGAGGAAGATAAAGGAGGTAAAATGGCTGCGGCAGATTCTGTTCAACAGAGGCGTCAGTACAGAAGGCAAAATCAACAGTCTTCATCTGGTACGGATGACATAGATTTCCTAAGACTGGATTGTTTATTTGTGCAGGAAGTAGTTAATGTTAAGTTCAAATAATGATTAAAATTATTTGCTGTGTGCACTGCAGTGCTATTGTAAACTTAATTATAGATTTACCGCTCATAATGAAGTCACTTTAATTACTGCTCATGAAGAATAAAGTATAGCTTTTAAAGATTAAGATATATCTCTTGTTAATGGGTTTGTACCTTTAAAAGTTGCACATTTAAACTCTTAATATCACACACACAAATATTGTTCTCTATAGATTACTTAATCTGTTGTTGCAATAGGTTATTTCCTAGTATTTTGGACTGTTGTATGCTTGAGATCAGTAAATTAACTTGGGCCTTGTATAGGGTTTTGTCCACTTAATGTGTAAGTAACTGCAGTTCACCTTTTAAATTACCTGACTAGTCAAATTGTATGTGGACAGTTAGGTTGCTGCAAATGTGTTTACCCATCTCTGATGGATTTATTTATCACTTGACTTCAACTAACATTTGTAGTTGAACTGCTTTTAAATAGAGGCTTCTTATTTTGTGGGAGAGAAGGTTAGTAATTTAAACTGCAGTATAGCCCTACCAGTAACTGTTAACAGTGTCATGAGAATCATTTTCCAGAGAGTGATTCTTCTACGTTTGTAGATTCTGGTTCTTCATCTTCATCTGAAGAGGAAAGACCTAAAAGATCCAATGTGAAGAATGGGGAAGTTGGTAGACGCCGACGTCATTCACATTCACGCAGTCCATCACCGTCTCCACGAAAACGACAGAAGGAATCCTCCCCTCGGTAATTTCTTCTTAAGTTGATAGTAACTGACTTCTTTTTTTCTAACTATTTAGTTAATGTTATTGTTTATCTGCTATGCAACTGTCAGCAAATACACAACAGAATTAAGTCATGTCCAGTTTGCCCAATCTTGTTTCAAGATTGCATTCTTGTTACGCTCATTTGGTAAGAATTACTCTGACCTTTATTTGAATATGTCCATTTTTGCCTCAAATATATGGCGGATAGATTTGTTCTGTTTTTGTTTTTCCTCCACTGCTATCAGGATGCAGATGGAAAAGAGGTGGCAGTCACCAGTGATGAAAAGGTTGGTTAGAAATTAATCTGTTAAATAGGATTTATATACGGAAAATCATTTAGACAGGCTCTGATTTATTTTGTCATAGATGAGTACTTGCCATCCTTTGGACTTGCACACTCAAAGTAGTAAGGTGAGGGAGATTCAGACTGATGTGTTTCTTAATGTGTTGGATCTGGGACCATTTCACTGACAAAAGAAAACCCCACAACAGGAACACCTGCTCTGTCCTTCATTGCTTACTATTTATTAATTCACATAAACCTGTTACAGTTAATCACATAAACGTTACTAGCATCTTACTGATGCCTGAAAACAACTGAATGCTGGTATTTTTCAGGGGTTTTCTTATTCCATATACACATGTTTGAAAGATGGGCGAGCATTGCTTTGTATTCTTGCTGCCATTGACGTTCTGGCTAAAACCTTACTGTACGCTTGCAACAAGTGATTAAGATCTTGATGTTCTGGGTCACAGATAATTGGATTTTTCAAAAGTCTCATTCCTCAAATCATTAGATAATTGAAACTACTAGTAGTGAACACCTACTTGATTTTCTTTTTTCTTATGTAGGCAGTATTGTTGACACTTATTTGTGAAATTGTCTGCTTTATGTTGATCTCAGAATATAGGAAGGTACAGGAAGCTGGGTGCTTGATGGGTTTATTCATCTGGTGTAATGACCCTTGTGAGCAATCTGTAATTAAGGCCTAGCTAGAATATAGTCGCAGCATGCATAACGATGTATGAGATCAAGTATGACTACTTCTACAAATGTAGCCTGTTCTAATTATGGATCTTGTCAAACAATTCTATGTAAAACAGATTGGAATTCAGAGATCTTAATCTGTTTTGCAACTTACTAAATTCGCCTACTGCCTATTGTGTAAATACACATTTAATTAGGCCAACCGTGACATTTGAAGGCTGATCTTTTTTTATATCATAAAAGAACATTGTCTCTTGGAGCAAACTCTTATAGATAAGTGTAACTCATTGCCTTGGAGAACAACAGCCAGCGTATCTGAAATCAAATCTCAGTTTATGTAGATGACCTTCATTGCTTTTTCATTATTCTCTTTTTTTCCTTTATCCAGTCATTCTATCTTAATTGCTTTTTTTAAAAAAAGGAAGGTTTTACTTTACAAAATACCAATATTCCTCTCCTTTAAAACTCTAGGAAAATATGTGTTTGATTAAAATTTCCCCTCCCAGAAGTCTGTTGTAAACCTTGCATAGCAGAAAATGGCTCGTTTTGTGAATAATTTTAATCCAGGTAGCTGCAGTTTAGCAACAACTCTGATTTTTCTCTGCATTTCAAGAAAAAAGTAATTTTGGATTTCCAATCCATAGATAAAAACTGTTTTCAAGAGTACAGTTTCAGACTGTTTAATCTGATCCAACTTCAGACTGGTGCTGAATGCAATCTTGTTCTGCCGGAGACAGCCGGGCATTCCCGGTTCCTCCCTTGTGTTGGATCTAGCAATCACGTTCACTGCATGACGTGACACAAAGAGGTGTTTTTGTTGGATTAGTCTTCTGGTGGATCCGTAGTCTGGTCTGACTCATTAGATGATCACTAGAGTCAGTGCAAGGGAAATGGCAGAAACGACCTTTCAGGTGAAGAAGGTGGGAGTGAGCTGGGCTTCCTCTGGCTACAAGATGCGAATAGACCGGGTGAAGCAGAACGTGAAATTGTGTCATGACTGCTGTAGTGGGCTATGAGACTTAGAGTAAAATATGTGTTGTCTCACACTTAGAAAGACACAAGTATATTTATTTTCCATCAGTGATTCTAATAGAATTTCATTTTGAAGTGCACGAACAAGATGGTTTTGTATAGTGAAAGCAGAAGAACAAAAAACAATCTCATGACTCAGTTGCAAATTTTCTGAGAAATCCCTTTATCTCTTTAGTAGGAGGAGGAGAAGTCCATCACCCCCACCAGCCCGGCGGCGACGCTCTCCTTCACCTGCCCCTCCTCCTAGGCGGCGGCGGTCGCCATCATTACCTCGTCGAAGGTACTGTATTGTTTTTTTGTCCTGAAATGGTTGCTTTTGGTTTGTTGACTTCCAACTATGATACGTAAAAAGAAATGCCACGATACCAGTTCCTTGATTCACAGCTTACTGAGGGGAGCGTAGTTCTACTAGTGAGATTTTGTGTGGTAGGTGTGTGGCCTGGATATCATTTGATTGCTGTATCAAATGCTGAATAACACCCATTAAGCTGATTTTCAAAAAGTTTGGTATTAAATGAACTTTTAAAGAATTTTTAGAGGAATTCTTTTTTCTCCCTCTTTGGGTGAATTGCAAGACACTTGTAACTAACTCACATGCCTACGTGGCACCTGAACATGTGTTTTCTTTGTAGGTCACCATCACCACCCCCACGCAGGCGCTCACCTTCTCCACGGAGATACTCCCCACCGATACAGAGACGATACTCTCCTTCTCCGCCACCTAAGAGAAGAACAGCTTCTCCTCCTCCTCCACCTAAACGAAGGGCATCACCTTCTCCACAGTCAAAACGCAGAGTCTCTCATTCACCACCGCCAAAACAAAGGAGCTCGCCAGCTGCTAAAAGGCGTTCACCTTCAATATCTTCCAAGCACAGGAAGGGATCTCCTCCCAGTAGATCCAATCGGGAAACACGTTCTCCACCACAAAACAAAAGGCATTCACCTTCACCACGGCCTAGAGCTTCTCATACCTCTGCAAGCCCACCGCCACCACGAAGGGGAGCTTCAGCTTCACCCCAGAGAAGACAGTCTCCATCTCCAAGCACTAGACCCATCAGGAGGGTGTCAAGAACGCCAGAACCTAAGAAGACAAAGTAAAAAAAAAAAAAAATCCACCTTTGGTCGTTTAGTGACGGGGGTTTTTTGTTTGTTTTCGTTTAATGCAGTAGGGTTAACTAGGGAATAGCATTAAAATGGCTCTCATTTCTTGAGACTGCTCAAGTGTTAGTGTCTCTGTTCAGCTTCCACCATCATAACACTGATTTTTGGAAGTTTATTGGGTTGGAAGCATCTTAAAATAAAGTGCAACATGGGGAGAAGAGGCTTTAAGTAGGATTTGAGGGGTCTTTTAATAGCACAACAAAGCACTGGGACTGAACAAGTGAAAAATCTGAGAGAAGTTTTGTTGCTAGCTTTGTTTAAAGAAAAATGAACTTTCTCTTATTTTAAAGCTAACTGCAGAAGGGAACCAACACTCTTCATTAGCTCATAAATCTTTTCATAAGTGATCATCTGAGGCGGGGGCGGGGGGAAAGCATTGAGAATTTTAGCAGTTTTCTTTAGTGTCATGCCGCTCTTACGAGCAGGTAGTCAACAATATGGTGCTGGCTTATTAGTTCAGAAAGGAAATGTAACTGAACGTCATGTCTTGCACTCTTTCTTCATTGGATGATAAAATAGCATTGCTATTCTCTTGACTTTGAATGTGGTTATAAATTAGTCATATCAGAAGAAAGAGAGCAATCATTCCTGAACAACAATAGTAGTATTGTTTATCGAGCTATCAAGTTGCAATATCCTTTTGCATTACGGATCTGTGGTGGTATTGGATTGTTTTGCCTTTTGTAACATACGCCAGCAAAGTGACTAATCATTTTTTAAGTGGCAGCTTGACCAACTTATAAGCACATCTGTTCATCTGGCTTTTTTGTTAATTTTTGCTTTCTTGTTTTGTCTCTTACGTCTTTAACACTAGAATCTAAGTGTAGCTCTTTATTTTTAAGGGCTTCCACACCAAGTCCACGATCTGCGAGACGGGTGTCTTCATCACGGTCTGCATCAGGATCACCTGAGCCAGCACCGAAAAAACATCAAGGACCTCCATCTCCCACTCGGTCTCGTTCTCCTTCTGCAAACTGGTCACCTGCAAAAAAGGCTAAAAGCCCAACTCAGAGCCCATCACCTGCAAGGGTATTTGTTTGCTAATGAGAGCAATACTACTTTGGGTTATGTGGCAAGTTATTTTCTTGAAGTCTTAGCTGCTGAAAAGCTCTAAGCTTATTCATGTGGAAAGAAAAAAAAAATCCTTAGAGTGAGAAATTTTTTTTAGTTAAAACCAATTTGCAACATAAATTTTTCAAACTTCTGAAATAAGTGCTATTAAATATAAATGTTAACTTCTGGAAGAAAAGACTTTCCTGTTTCATGCGTCTACATGAGTTTCATGGTCTACAAACTGAGGTGATCTTATTTATGCATAGTAGTCTTACTTGCAAACTCGGGCAATTGTTGATAGGAAGAGAGCAGATTGTTTGGCATCCTTATCTGTTCTCCTGAGGTGTTTCCTAGGGACACTTCCGCTCTTTGCCAGAGGAGTGTTTGAGGGAGTTATACTCCACCTGCAATATTAATTTTTATGAAGAGGCTTGCCTGTCGTTGCCATGACCAGCGTATTGTGTTTGCACGGTGTTATGTTTTGTTTTAAACAGACACGGCACAGCCGTGCCTTGTGGTATCTGTCTTCTAGGATTGCTTCTGTCAGTTGATTGGGAATGTGACTTTCTGTCAGTTCTGAAGACGGTGTTGAGTTTACTGAGTTTTCAGATGTTGCTCAGTCCATTCACATTTCCCGGGATGCTTGTGGGCTTGTTTTAACCACATTTTTAAGCCTTAGGAATGAGTTGTAATATCTGTTGAATTGTTTGTTACAGAATTCAGATCAAGAAGGGGGTGGAAAGAAGAAGAAGAAAAAGAAGGATAAGAAGCATAAAAAGGATAAAAAGCACAAGAAACACAAAAAACATAAGAATGCAGCGCCTGCAGCAGCTGCTGCTGTGGCTGCAGCAGATACCACCTCGGCACAGGAAGACCAGGAAGCAGAGACAGAACCCAAAAAGGTAGGAATGTCGTACCTATGCTTTTTTTTTTTAGAGGCCAATATTAGAAAATAGATGGAGGTGAACGTACACCATACTCTCGATCTTCTAAACAGCAGGCTTCAGAAATGCAACTTGGCGTCTCATGATTTTACTTGACGATTTACAATACTGGGAGGGCTGCAGCCTGGCTTAGCTTTCAGTGTTTGAAGAAATGCTTTGTCTTTGTTTGAAGGAGACAGAAAGTGAACCAGAAGACAACCTTGATGATCTAGAAAAACATCTGCGAGAGAAGGCACTGAGGTCAATGAGGAAGGCGCAAGTGTCACCACCATCCTAGGCTGAATCCTTTGATATAATGTACATTTTATTTGGTTTGTACTCAGAATTCAATTTCAAATTGCTAAATGTGTTTGAGCTTTAGAATATAACATTTGTTGTAATAATTGCTAGGTTGAGGTTCACCATGTACAAAGGGCATGGATTTACATTACAAAAGGTGTCCACAGTGTACTAGTGACATTCTTTCATTGGCAGTCAACATAATTTCATTTAGAGTGAGACTTTTTAGAAGCAGTAGGAATTTGTTTTGAAGGTTTTAAACATGACCATCAATTCCCTAGTTTCTTTGAAATTCAACAAAGCCTTTAGCATAATTCGTGAGGGTCTCATTTGACTTCTTTTGTATCCACTTATGTTATGCTACTAACCTTTGTGGTTTGTAAGCTTGCCCAGAAGTAAAACCACTGCAGAACTACCAAGGAAGTACATATATTTTAATGCTTTCTACTGTTGCCTGTGTAGTCTCCATTAAAGCAAATCAAGAATAGCAATTTAGAATGGTACATAAATGAAAGCATGTTGTTTACCAGGACACTGTGGGTTTATATTGATGTAACATGTTGATTTGGAACACTGGAATTTCATTTGTATTTTTATGTTCTTTTTTTAAAGGGCAGTTTCCATGATCAGCAGTCCCAGAAAAAAAAAAAAATCCTTCGGTTACATAAATTTTGTTTGTGAGATGTTGTTGCCCCATTCATAAATCTTGTCTCGTTATGGTTCTTCTGAATGGTATAAGCAACTTTCAGAGATGTGGTCTTTGAAAGTTTGAGGAACCTGAACTTTGGATATTGTCATGTTTTCACTGTTTTTTGTTTTTGTTTTTTTAACTAAAGCTATATAAAGCTTGTGGATTAAACAAAATAAATTTCTAAATTTAAACAGATGTTGGCTATTTTTATATGAACACTTACATTTGCTAATCAGCTTTCTTTTGTACAGGGTTAGTGAAAACACAGATATAAAAAAAGTATTTGATCCAGTATGCTGGCTTCTGAAAAATTGGGGCTTTTGTTTTTTAACTGTCCTGGGGTAGCAGGAATAGCCCTTTGTTAATTCAGTGATGCTCCTATTGTGTTCTTGCAAAGCAAGAGTGAAACAGTCTACCTGGTCAGCACTCGCTTAGCATGGATAAGCTTGAAACAAACAAACAAAATATTTGCTGGTAAAAATAGCTTCTCACAGCGAGTAAAATGTTTCAAGGTCCTGCAAAAAATTAATGGCAGGTTTGCATTAACTTAGTTAACAAGCTTTAGTTGTGTCAACACTGGTTTGAATGCTCATCTAAAGAATCTTGGTGGCTTGCTGCCTTTTTCGTAATCATATTTGAAACTTGCTGGATTGCTACTGTTGAATTTTTTAAAAAAAATTCAAGCTCTGTTTCTGAAATCAAGTCAATTCTGAAGTCTAAGGTTCCTCTGGGAGGAGGAATGGAACATGCTTTTGAAAATTTTTGTCTTGCATCTGAAGTAGATGTGATGTGCACAATTAAGTGTAGATATTTGATTAGTCTTTTTACTTGACATCGTTTTTAAAATAAAGCAGGTATAATGTAGATACTGGATGGAAGGGGATATCTTTAAAGTAGCTTCCTTCTGCACT
Organism: Cariama cristata; assembly: GCF_000690535.1. Lineage (NCBI taxonomy): Eukaryota > Metazoa > Chordata > Aves > Cariamiformes > Cariamidae > Cariama > Cariama cristata. Next base: position 17,777 of record NW_009618999.1, on the reverse strand, counting down.
TCCTTATATGCCGAATCTTTTGTTTCTTAGCATAAGTAAAGTATACATTGTATGCTAAAGTGCTTGTAAACGTAGTTCAACAACACTTGAATGTTGAGTATCATCTGTTATTAAATGTGTATAATAAATTCCAAGAACTTTCTGGACAAACACATTTTTAAAAGTACATCTGAGTGAATTTGGTGCTTACAAAACTATAGAACCTAACAACGTATTGTGCTAATCTCTTTGCCTCGTTCATTTTTTCCCCCCATGATGTTCCTTGGCAGCACAAATGAATCTGAAATTCAGTCTTAAAAGACCGTACGTGTGCAGCCTTCACAAGGAGTTGATGCCTCGTTCTTTATAATCTGAATCTTACTTTCATCTGGGTTTTGTGACCTCTCTGTGCCTTTTAATCTTAAGACTAATAGAAATTCTTTAAATATATTCAGTACCTGAGTCACTGACTGCTTATCTTCTCTCACGCCTGTTTCTCATCTCCTGCCTCCAGGACTGCACTCTGATAAAGGACTTCACTGTTGGTTTTGGACAGGTTGTGAAGGAAGGCCAGACCTTCCCGAGACTGCCGGGTGTTCCCACACCTTCTCTCCTTTGGAGTTTCTATTGTTAGATACTCCCTCCTTCACGGTGTGGTTGGTTTGGTTTTCTTTTTTTACATCTCTCTGTAAAGAAGAGTATAACTTATAAATTGTGTTTAGTTTAATATTTTAATTCTCTCTGACTTAGCCATTCATGCAAATACTAACATTGCATTTAAATACCAGTCAAGTGACAGCAAGCCTCCTCTTGTCTTCTCGTGAGCTTTATGCTGTTCCTTGCTGCTCTCAGTACTGTTGCGTAGATACTTTTTAGTACAAAATCACTCTGCTGAGATGAGAGCCTTCAGCGTTTGTGTCTGTACTGTGAAACTTTGTCCTGGTGAACTGTTGACTTTACATCATTGAATTTCTGTCCCGATCCTCTGTAATTGAGATCCCGTCATCCAAAACCAAACTTGTCTGATCTGTTCACCACTCAATCTTCTTCATTATCCTCTTATCTCTGTTTCTCAATCCTTTTATTTGTAGTTGTGCTGCTATAGTTCAGAAAGTAACCGCATAGGATGCCTCTGGTGCATGAATCTCGCTTGCTCTTTTTGTTCTGGATCTGCTCATGCTGAATGTTTGCTGGTTAATCAAGGCTCCCTTCCTGAAATGACAGATACGTGGGTTTGGAGAAGTGATGTGCTGCAGTAACTATAGCTAACTACCCACAAAATTAATAAATTCAAGGTTGATTGGACTGTATAATTTAGATGAAAATGAGTCCACAGGAGTGAACGTAAAGATGAAGTGAGTCACTGGCAGGTCAATAGCTGTAGTTCATAATAAAGAAAGATGTATTTGTTATGTCAACAGCTGGGACAATAGCAGGTGTGTGTGCAACAGTTCGAAGTTTATAGAAACTCAGTGTTGGATTATTAAATTTTTCCACTTGTGTGACTTTGGAAATTTGCCTAGGGAGCTCTTTGTTGACCAGCACCACTGCAGTTTTACGCTCTGAAACCAATTTATGAATTGCCTTGATGCTCAGGACAGAGACTGTTCTGCTGAGTTGGAAAACGTCTAGTACTCCCTGAAATCTGATGTAATCTGAATGATCAATAACAGCAGGAAGGTGGAGTTCTGTGCTCAGAGCTGTAACTGTAAAACTTTGCACGTTAAAGCTCATACTTGCTCCGCTGCACGTTGTCTGACACAAATTTATCTTCCAAGCAGAGGCCCAGACCTGGAGGACCGGCTGGTGCCGCTGCAATGGGAGGTGCAGTAACTTGGAGGAGCAGCTTAAACATCACGTGTGTTTTTGCACTCTGACTTCCTTCCTCAAACATCAAACCTACAAAGAGGTGTGTTTCGGTATAAACGTAGTGCTGCCGGAAGAGTAGCTTTCAGCAGGGCATTGAACTGAGTTCTGTTGGAGTTTCAGTTCAGTTGTCGTGTGTGATAACTTGGGTTTTAGTATAGGATCGTCTGCTTGTAAAACCTTGGGTTTTAGTATAGGGTCATCTGCTTGTAAAACCTTGCATTGTCTGCTTAAAGTCCATTGTTAGGTGTCGCGTAAGTATCCAGTGAGGCTGGATTCGCTTCTCAGCTGCAGTCCAAAACTCACAGAGACTTTGGCAGGCGAGGGAGAACTGCTGCTCCTTGAGAGTGTTACCTTCCCACATGGCTTTGGAAGTAGTATATCTCTTTCAGGATAATAAAAGAGGATTACATCTGAGGACAATGGTGTAGGCAGCTGTGTATTTCCAGACTTTAATCAAGTTTGACTTTTGAACTTTACTTCAGCTCTCCTACAATGAGTTCAAAGAGCTCGTAACTGCTCGAGTCCAATCAGCTCTGGCATGAAGCAAGAAGAGAGAGGTGGTTCCCCACTCCGCTGCCTGGAGGTAGATGATGTCCTCTGACAGTGACTCTTACCCAAGCTCGCTCTGTCTCGGAAATCAGATAGTTGGCTTCTTAAAGTACAGCAAGAACAGGGCCTCTTCGCTCTGTCTCGGAAATCAGATAGTTGGCTCCTTAAAGTACAGCAAGGCCTGCTGTATTACACTCTGGAATGCATAACATGCAGAAACTGTTGGTCTTGTAACCTTGTCTTTGTTTCAAGCTAGGTTCTGCTTGAAAGAAGCAGCTTGACTTAACGATGTCTCTTGGTCAGGCTTAGTTCACTTTGACTCAGTAGCGTTGCCGCCTAGTAAGAGTGAAGCTTAGCTAACACCCATCCTTAAAAATCTTATGGTCCACTTGTGATAATTTGTGTTTGCTTCCTTGGCTTCCTGGAGGCAATCAGCGTGCAAATAAGTGGGCAAGTTCTTTATATGCCCAATCCTGTGTGTGGATTAAGCCTTGGGAAGATGGCTGGGATTTAAGAGCGGGATTTAATTTAATTGACCTTAAAATAATAGAAGAACTGATACGCAGCTGGAGGTGATCGGACTTTGAGTGGAGTGGTCCTCAATTATTCACTGTAGATTTATTATTAACACGTGTGGTTGTTTTGCAGGGTTGGGTGAAGGGAGCTAACGCAAGCGGAGAGTTCTGTAGGTAACTCGGAGGCCGTGTGTGCCATATAGATTTAGCAGCTGAAGACGCTTATGAGAAGAGGCATTCAGATCTGTGTGTGTTTTACCTTTTAAAGGAAAGTATCTGGGGTTTTTTGCCTTAAAATGCAGGTTATTGCAGGGCTCTGCTTTTTGGGGTGTCCTTGAAGAAGCAGAGACAGGAGCTGCTCCCCCCAGCCCTGCTCTTTGCCAGGGCAGGGTGCGTTTGCCAGTGCCTTTCCCCAGGTGGGGCTGGGGGCAGGAGAAGACCACCTCTGTAACTGGGGTCTGCTTTTAAAGCAAAGTTAGATTTAAACATGTTTCAAGAAGAATCACTGTTTAAAATTTCTATCTGTCGAAGTCTAATTTATAGTTGCCTATTGAAAAGTTATTCAGTGTAGAAACTTTCAGAAAAGGACACTGGAAGGTGGGCACGTTTTTAAGAATGTTGGTGCAGAACTTGAGCCCGTGACCCAAAGACTTGGGTGTTTCAGGGGGAGAAAAGTCTTAATAAAATTGTAAAACAGTATTTAAGTAGGGGTTCTTCACTAAGAGAAAGTTTAATTTCTTCACAATGTGAAAAGGAAATAGTGCTGGATGCCCTTGCCCTCTTCACTAAAGCATCAGCTGTTGATGACCGCTAATGAAGAACAGAGGTGATAAAGTTTATTTCTGTATTTTTCTTTGAAAAAACACCAAACTTTGCCAAAACTGTTTTGAGCTCTGCACGTGTTGACGGAAGAGGTGTGCTTTGTGCTGTCTTGAACTTGGAAAGAACAGCAAGAAAGTACAAAAGGCAAAATTCCTCAAATGGATTCAATTCCGGGCAGTGAAGAAGCAGCCGGGCCGAGCTTGTCCACAAACCTATCAAAGTAGGGTGGGAATTGCTCAGTTGTTCAGCTTTTGAAATCATCAGTCATTGCAAAACAACTGAAAAAAAAAAAATTCTCATGTTTCTTTTAATTAATTTTCACCTGAAGGCCATTTGGCAAAATAATGAGTAAAAACTGTTGTTGTAAATTAAAAAAAAAAAAAGGATGGATTTAACAAAATCTGAACACAGGTATGTTAACTATGGGTGGTAACAGCTTAAAAGTGTACAGGGCTGGTGTATCGAGTTTACAAAAATAGCGTCAAATTTAGAGTCAAGAGACTACAGAAGTGCAAATCACACCCTTAAAGGTTATACCAATTACCTTCCTTAAGAAAAATGAAACTACAAATGCAAAATAGAACTGATTTGTTGAAAAGATCCTTCCTGTCTGCTACTTTAAACCAGGATTAAAATTAGTGAGTTAAATTAATTTGAGCAGGTTAATAAGAAACATTGGTTCCACCCCTCCTGTCTGGAGCAAGATAAAGCCCGGAGCGCTCAGCCCCCTGCCCGAACAGAGCCCGCTGCCTTCCTGGCTGGTGCTGTAGGAAACTGGGAGGCGAGCTAGCGGATGAGATGGAGACAGCCCAACCCGGGGGGTGATTCCTACCCCTGGATTAAGCAAAGCCAGCCCTGGCCTGGCGTACAGGGCGCCAGTTCATTACGTTTTATATCTGCACTTCTCATCTGCCAGCGGGTTCGCCTGTGTTTACCAGGCTGGGGATGAACTGAAATCTGTTGCTTAAGGGAGCAGGATGACAGCCAGGTTGTGACGGAGGTAAAAGTGCGACTGGAAAGGAAGGGGGTTGGTTTGGGTTTTTTTAGCTTCCCCCCCCAGTGTTTTATTTAAAAACATGAGCTGCAATGTGCTTCCGATGAGGTTTGCTGGTGTCTTGTATAGCTGAGAGGGGGCTGTGCCCCAGCAGCAAACAGGTATCGCACAGAGCCAGCCCCAGCGTCCTGGGGAGGGGAAATGCTGCAAAAACGCTTCCTTAGCTGGGAGCGTCGGATTTTATAATGGGACGTGGCTGACTCCCAGGCAGGTGAGTCAGTGTTTGACACCCTAATCTGGCTGGGTGAAACTGGGATTAGAGGGCACAGCGGCTCGCAGAGACAGCAGCCACCTTGTGCCATACGTGCCCGTTTGTTCAGAGATGTTTTGCTTTGGATAACCCCAAAAAGCAGCGCTGCAGGAAAGAGCGTGCTGGCTCCCAAACTGGGACTGGTGTCGGTGCTGGGAGCGCAGGTCCCTGCCGGCCCGGCGAGAGGGTTTGCTGCAGGGAGGGGATGACTCCAAGCCTTTACTGCAAGGTGGTTTAATCACAAAGTAAGTATTTTTGGAGTTCGTGTTGTGGCAGATTCCTCAAGAACGGTGTTTTTTTTTTTTTCTCATCCGGGATCAATCCCTTGGGGGTCTCAGGGCGAACGCCTGCTGCAGCCGGTGGTGCAGGACTTGACCTCCGGGCCATCAGCAGGGACCTGGGGAGGGGGAGAGGAATAATTTTGAACTCCCACATCTGTTTCCCCAGCCAGGGCACGCTGCGATGCACCACGTAACGAGTTAAACAGCAGAAGGGACGTGGGGTCCAGCTGCGTCCTTCCTCCTACACAAAGGCAGGATGCAGTTGCCCCTCGGGCAGCGGGCCGTCGGTAGCCATCACTCACGAAATCAATGCCGCCTTTGTGCACGGCATTGAGCACGCAGCTGCGGGCGTCGCGACCAACGGGAGAGAGGAGATGAGACGGGAGCGAGCCGGAGCTGGCGGCGCGGCCACGAGGGCTTCGGCACCGGCACCCGACAGCGATACGGGCGCGTGACGCTACCCGTTTGGAGACGGAGCTGGCTATTGCGTTAAGGTAATAAATGCGGGGTGTAGGAGGTGCTTATGGAGAAATGGAGAGGGATGTTGTCGAGCAGATACTCGAGGGCTCAGGTTGCTCTTTCCAGCTGCGGGAGAGGCGTGGGGCTGCTCCGTGCACATAAGCCACGACTGCTCATCCCGGGCGATGCTCTCAATCCCCAGCCTGGGAAGCTCTGAATCCTTCTGTTTTACTTAAAAGAAAGCACGGAAAATGGCTATCTTGGGAAAGCAACTCCAGGGAGGGAGAATTGTTCAATTCCTCCTCAAAAGCTTTGTGTTAAGTCCAGGGGCAGAGCTGCAGCTTGTGTAAATTGTTGTGGCTACGCTGAAATAAATGGAGTTTTGGCTGCTGACCTCGGCTCGGGGATGGTCCCTGGAGAGAAGTTCCAGACTCACAAAAGCACGTGTACCACTTATCTGCTCGGCCAGATCTTCCTTTGAGTTTTCTCCCCACCCTTGGCCTGTGCCGGTGCCGCGTCCCGCTCCGGGCCGTCCCCAAGAGCACAAACCTCGGCTGCCTTCGTGGTGCCCCTGCCCTGAGCCGGCACGGAAGGAGTGAACGTCCCCGGTGGGACAGGCTGTGCTGCGTGGAAAGCCCACGGAAGGGTGTTTGCCTGGAGGAGGCAGAGGCTTTTTGTAATTCCTCATTCAGGTTTTAAAAATAATTGGCTAAGTGCTTCAACTGAAACCGAAGCTAGTGGAGCGGTTGCGAAAAATTTCAATCCTTTTTTGTGAATAACCCCCACGTGCTTCCCTTCTCCAGGAGGGGGAAAGCTCCCATTAAAAATTGATAGTCTCTCTGTCAGCTAGATGTTTAATTCAGCGAGTGGATTTGACTACTGATGTGAAAAAAATTACCTTTGTCACTGCGATGATATTTTTTTAATGAGACAGAAATGGTTTGGCGCCTTTCCAGCTTATTAAAATCTCTGCGAGTCCACATGCACCGGCGCAAGGGGACAAGAAGGGAAAATTACATTAAGTGCATGATTGGCAAAACAAAATTGAGCTCTTTCTTATTTATTTATTTTTAATCTATTACAAGCATGTGAATGAATCCTTCTATTATTTATGCGGGAGGATAAAGGGAGCTGTTCTCACGGCTTCAGGAGGAGGCAGACTCCGCTTTCAGCTTCAACTCTTCTTTCCAGATGAGGAAAGCGGACACCTCGCTGTTATCCAGGACAGAGATAAGTGAAGGGAGCTGGGTGAAAAGGGAGTAATTCGCTTGTTTTGCGGGAGAACAGGGCATCACCCAGGAGGAGCCCATCTCCACAGGCGCGGGGCTCACGTCAGCGCTCTGTGGGTTCCCCGGGCCACCGCAGGGTAAATCTCACTGCCGAAAAAAACCCCTTTCACCCTCCCAAGGGCGAGCAGACCATTTCAGCCAGCACATCCTAGGAGTTAAGTCACCTCCGGGTCTCCTTACGGCTCTGGATCGGCCGATGGGGTTGCTCCAGCCGTCAGCCCCAGCTGAAAGCGCTGCTCTCCAGCTACGAGGCTTTGCTCCATCACTCACCCAAACTGGGCTGCGTGCACGGAGCCCCTTGTCCCGAGGTCGGCCCCGTTGCCAGTGGGGACCGGGCCCTTCTCCAGCTGCTGCTCCCTTCCTCCCTGCCCTCAGCGCAGCGTTCAGCACCTGCCGCTGCCTGCGCGGCGGCGCGCAGAAACTGCAGCAGATGTTCATCTAATTTACTGCTCGGTGTCCTTTTCTGGGTGGTTTTTGCTGGGGGAGGAGCAGGGAGATGAGGTGGGTGCTGAGCTGGGGATGCTGACTCGCTGTGTCAAGCTGGGCGACTCATGGGATCCCTCCCTCCTGCCTCAGTTTCCCCATCAGTACAGTGGGTTCAGCACTCCCTGGTGGCATGATGAAGACTGATATTGATAAAGTGTTTGGTGATGCTCATGCGATTAACATCATTTTCTGATAACTCAGACTCTTTTGGCAGTTAAAGAGGTGACTTTGCTGCGGTGAGGCCAAGGAGCAGGACCCGTGAGTACCGTGGCAGGAATCCCCCAGGGCTTCGGGGTGCATTTCCTCATGTAACGCTTTTCCTAAAGCCCCCCGAGGAGCCTGGTGCTGGGGTTCCCCACGGACAGATCCCAACTCTGCATAAAGTTCAGACTCGGGTTGGGAAACGGAGGAAAGGAACAAAGCTTTACAGCTGAAGGGATAAAAGCAAGCGGCAAAAGAAGTTCCCTCCTGGCTGTGCCATTCACCCCCCCAAAAAAGCCCATGGCAATGGCCGTGTGTGTGGGACAGGC
>NW_009618999.1:4834-9663 GCF_000690535.1 Cariama cristata | reverse complement strand
GGGGCGGGACCCGCCGCAGCTGCCGGCCATCACCGCGGTCCTTTGCAGCTCCCTTTGCCCAGCTTGGCCTTGCTTTGGCACCGGTGCTGTGCCAGCTCCGCCGGGACCTTCCCCACACCGCTGCGGCAAGACCGCGGCTCTGAACGCCGCTATTGTGAGCCCCGCGGCCGCCTGGCTCCACCGGGGAAGGGGCCCTGGCTCCCCAGCTCTTCGGGTAAGCTGTAACGATGCTGCAGGTTGGAATTCCCGGGATGAGCCAACGATGCCGAGTCCTACATCCTCTGAACCACGCACCCTGCCGCGCTCCTGCCCCGAAGGTAAACGTCTGCTCTCCAGGTTAGAAAGGGTCCAGGTCCCCCCTGCTCCTTCCCGCACCCGCTGCAATCCCCGCGGCTGTTTCGCCGTGGATGTGTTACCTGCCATCAACCACAAACCTTTTGATTTTTGTAAAAAAATTAGCATCTGTTGCTGGAAGTGAGGCTCCTAAAGGCAGAAGAAAATGCTCTGAAGTCCCAATTTGTCTGCAGTAATTTTTCCTCTGTGCTTTGCCATCGTGGCTGAGGGATTTTCCAGTGAGGCAGCTGGTGCAGCGGGAGTGCAGGGGGGCTCTGAGCTCTGGGCCCCCCCACCGCTGCCTGTGCCGGACACCAGTTTTCCAGCTGGATGAGCAGGCGGCCAGATCCTGGCACGGTGCCGCGTGGGTCTCCTCGGTGTCAGGGAGGAACCAAGGCAGCACTGGTTTATCTTGGCCGATTGCAGGTGGAGATTTGCCTGTGGAGCCGAGGTGGCACCAGCCCCTTCTCCAGCTCCTCCCGTGGTGGCCTCTGGGCTATGTGTTGCCACCTTGGCCTGTCAGTGTCCCCGTGGCAGCTACCCTCAGCTCCCTGCCCAGGCACTCCCTGGAGATGGAGATGTGGAGGATGCAAAAAGCAAGGAGCAGAGTTCCCCGGCACCAGCCGTGGTGGCCCCCGCGGTGACGTGCCATGTGTTGGACCTCGGGTGCTGGGACTGAGGACGGGTGAGCTGCCACCGCCCTGCCTTGGGGTGGGCTTGCTGCTCCGGCTTTCCGTGGTACGCAGGAGCTGAGATGGAGCTGTGCTAGCAGCTGGCAAGGAAATAACCCCTTGGAGCCTTGTCCTCGGTGGGATGGGGACGGGACCTCTTTGGGAGTGCCGAGCACTGGGGGTTAAGTGGAAATCAGTGGACCTGGATGTAACCAAACCTCGTATAGGTTTGCTCTGCTAGAAATAGAGACTTGCCCTGCCGGGTTGATGCCCGAGCAGTTGTGCACATTGAATTTTCCCCCAGATCATGCCCATCGGTGTGAAGCAAGGTGTCTTCCGACGTGATGAGCGGATTAGCAGCGTAATGCCAAGGCAGATGGTGTGGCACAGGGCGGATGCCGCAGGGACCCTCCCGAACAAAGCAGGGGGCAGGGGCTGACAAGATGTTCAGGGAGCCCAAAATCTGTCTGCCCCTGGGCTGAGTCCCCTGAGGCCGGCCCGACGTGGCTGGACGCATGGCCCCATCCTCCCGGGAGAAGGGGTGTGCGGAGGGTGGGATTTCTGCCTGCTGCCAACAGAGGGTTTGGGTTTATTGTCTCGAACTGCACATCCCCGCTATTAATGAGCAGCCAGGGTGTCATTTGAATTTAAATGACATCACAGATGCAGCCCTGATAATTGCTCATTTGCTTACCCAGGGTAAGTGTTAAATCAGTAAAAGAAACCTGAATCTTACTGCATCTAATAATCTCTTGTGCATCTCATTAGGACGGCTGCAGACAAGCAGCCCGTGTTTTAACCTCCTTGGTGGCAATGGATTTAAAAAGGGAAAATCTTGGCAGCACTGGTGTACCGAGAGACGTCGTGCGGAGGCTGGGTGGGCTTGGGCAGCCCTTTCCTGGGCTGGGCTGCGGGGCAGGGGGCTGGCTCCAGCCCTCAAATATCTGCCCCAGGTTTGTGCCTCAACTTTTGGCTCTAAACAGCTCTCAGCGTAGCTTAGTAGGAGCCTGAAGAGTGTCTTGTAGCGATTGTGACACAGAACAAACACTGGGCTAAAGAGCTGATGATTAAAATTGCAAAATCAAATACCCCGTGTTCAGAAATACCAGAATTTCAGCCTGAGCAGGTTGAGCGTGTGCTGCAGATAACCGGCTCTTGTAATGGGAAGATTTGGGAAATCTTTGCTCTGGTTCTGCCCCGCAGGACTGTTGTTCTCCCCATCTGCAGGGCAAAAGCGGCTTTGACGAGGACCGCAGCTGCTTCTGTGAGATTTTAAGCCATGACTCAAGAGGTTTATGTTCAATTCTCCGTCCTGCTGTGGGCATATCGGGGCTTTGGGGCGTTATTCCCTCGGCACCGCCGTGCCGCCCCAGGCTGTAAGGTTTAAAGAAGGTGGAGGAGTTTCTGTCCCTGTGTTTAGAGAGCTGCCAGCACCATACGTGCTGCTGCAATACAAATAATTTTATCAAAAAGATTATTTCTAAGTCCTGATAGAACTGCGAGATCTTGGCTTCTTCTCCTGACGACATTTCCTTTTCTTTCTTGAGTCCTTTGAAAAAAACCTGGCTCTTTCCACGGTGACTCCGATAGGAGGAAATAAAATCCATGTTCATCATGTCACTGCCTGAATCAGATCGGCATTTACGCCATTAGTCCGAAGCAGGTTGGCTCCGCGATGGGTGTTTGCTTTGTTCCTTGTGATGAACGTAATTAATCTTAGACGTGGACTTTGCCCAAAGAACTGCCTGGAAAGCCCCGGGGGAATTGGGATGCCGCCTCCGTGGTGCACAGCTTCACCCCATTGACAGAAGGTCCCTCCGTGGAGGCGTGGGGCTGAGCTGGGAGAGGAGCAGCCTGCCAGGGACTCACGTTTCTGCAGGAGTAATGTCACGTAACCGCTCAGGGATCAGGTCTGGTGCTCCCTGCCAGCCCTCATCCCATGTGCAGCGCTGCTCCTGTTACCGCAGGCTTTGGCTACGGTTTATAGCCCCGAAGCAGCCCTTTGCAGGGCTCCGGTAATCCCACTGTCCTTACGTGATAAGAAGATAATGAAATAGGCACATCAGTATCTTGCTGCCTGCCAGGCCTTGAGGGGTAAATGCACCCAGGGAGACAATTTGGGTCCCTCGCTGCTTCTGATAGCTGCCTCATCTGCAGAGGGATTTGTCTGACGTTCAAGGCTTAGCGCTGCGGGAAAAGCCAGAGACTGCGGCCTGGGGAAAAGATGGGGAGAGGCGGCTGCTGAAACGGCATTGCACCATCAAGGGCTTCTGTGCCTACGGCACGAGGGCGTTTACCCCAGCGCCACGTTCAGTTTTGAGGCTCACAGCAGGGCGAAGAGGAGGGCACTGATGTTTTCTTTACCTGGGGCAGGACGCAAGTGATGGGGACACATCTCCACCCGGGCTGGAGCAGGGACCTGCCTCCCTCTTGCACGTTATGGCACTGGGGACAGGTAAGTGCTCAGGGCAGTGAGGGGGAGGTGGAAAATCCTCCCTCCTGCATGAAGGTCTGGCACTGACTGTGTCTCCCACGCCGTGTCCTGGCCACTCACCCCAGGGCTACACCAAGCCCTGTAGCAACTCCTTGTTGTAGCTCCAGTTGGACCATCTGGGACTCCAGATGAGCAAATGCACTGGTGAGGTCAGCAGGGATGGGCTTGGGTTGGTGTTTAGGGGGGGCAAAATGGGGCTGGGCATTGGCACCCGGGAAGGAAAGAGAGACTGAGCCTGGAGGGACGATGTCCCTGGCCATGGCTAGAGGTGGAAACAGCCCTGGCTGCTAGCAGAGGCGTAAAACTTCAGATGCTGACTAGTTTTTACTTGCACTGCTGAATGACCTGCTGCTCTGCAGGTGATCCTGGGGCAAATCACTTAACCTTGTCCAGCTGTTCCCCTAGGAGAAGGAATTAATTGAATTATTTTGTTTTGATGGTCCCTCTGAAGCAAGGTGGCTGTGATCCCTGCTGACACACCAGCAGCTGCCGGGTCAGTAGAAGACTCTGCTGGGTCGGGGCCATAAAGAGATTTCAGACCCTGGGTACAAGTTGAGTCTTAGCATACATCACAGTAAAACGAGCTGGGGTCCTCGCTGGGGCCTCGAAGGAGCTGTTTGCTTTGTCCTCTCCCTCTCCTTGCGCCAGCGTGGGGTAGCACCACACACCTTCATCAGCTGCGCATGTTTGGCAGCCACTCATGGGCAGAAAGTAGCCCCCTTCTCTCCTTCAAGGGTTTCTGCCATGCTTGAAGCTTTGCTGTGGAGCGAAGAACATCAGCAGGACCTTTACTGAGAAGAAAACACAAAGAGTGGTTTGTATTTTTAAAGGCGACAGTTTTGCAATAAATTGGGATGGATTATCAGGCGCCTACACTGATAGCATGGTTTTGGATCAAGCAAGCCTGGGGATAAAGAGGTTTTGGTGTTGGATTTGGGTTTTTTGTTTTTTTTGCTCTGATGTTAGCCTGCACCCCAGAGAGAAAATTCACCGGCTGGGTGTCATTACTTTAATTGGACTGATGCTCTGCAGACGCCGTTTGTGGGCTGATGAAAGGTGGGGAAGGAGCTGGTGCCTCCACTCTCTGCTCGCACACAATGGAGCACGCAGGACACGAGAGGCTGCCGGTGCTTCGCGCTGGCTTTCGACACCAGATCTTCCCCCGGGGTCTTTTACAGAACTTGCAGGCCATTAAAAATCCACATCAAACGGCATCTCTTCTGTTTAAGCTTCATGACAGAAGCCAGTCCATGGTGTTGAAACCCAGCTGGGAGCTGCTGGGCTATAATGGAAAGAGTTCATTAGGGGAGTCCCCAGCTACCGGCAACTTT
>NW_009618999.1:0-4802 GCF_000690535.1 Cariama cristata | reverse complement strand
AGGAAACCTAGGTGGTGGCATTTGATTGCTGCGCTTCGGGGCAGTGTGGCTGATTTAACCACTTAATCAACCAAAGCCAAGCAAACCAACTATTTTTATTTATAGAGAAGCAGATTTCATACTGCTTTTTTTTCTTTAGCCAAATCACGTTATCAGTCCAGCCCTTTGAATCACCCAGAGACTAACCTTAAAAGAAAACAGTCAGCTACCTTGATTCATTTACTTTCAGGCAACTTCTATACAAAAGGGTGGGGAAATACAGATTTTATTTAAGCAGGCACAGGAAACTCTGTCTTTTTTTTTTTTCCCCCCAAGAACTTTTCAAACCAGAACTGCAATAGATTTTGAATTTTTCTTGAAGGAACTCCAGGTGCCTGGTGCGTGTGCATCTGTGCAGTGCTGCTGTCGGGATGTGTCCCGGGAGGTTTCCCAGCGCCCAGACTCGGCTTCCAGCTCCCTTCTGGCTTAGCTGAGGCTCGAACTCTGCCTTTTGGTCCTTTCTACAAAAGGGTGAAGCTGAAATCTTTGTTTCCTGATGCTCACGGTAGAGAAAAGGCCAGCATCTGAATTTTGAAAGTAGGGCAGTGAGAAATAGATGGCGAGGCGACAAGAGGCATGGCAACAGCCTCCCGCTGAAAGAGGAGAGTCAGGCATTCAATTACTCGTGTTGTATCTGTGGTCCCGAGAGCCAACTTTCCTTTTCCTCTCCTTGGATATCACCTCCAAACACGGGGAGATGCCAAGCAGTTTAACTTTCCCAGTGTTTCAGCGACACTGAAGGAAGCGAGGTGAAAACTCTGCCTGTGTCAGCGTTCCCGTAAACCTGCCCCCACCGTGCCTCAATGTAGGAGACCTAAGGCAGCCCAGGGAAACCTGCAGACAATGCCTGCTTTGTCTACCTCCCTTCTCCTCGGGCGCCGTGAGATGCTGAGTCCAAACATTTAACCACAAAATGCATTAATTACCATCCAGCTCCCTGGGCTAAGGACCATATGCCAGTAACCAGAAAAAAAAAAAAAGCACGCTATTGCATGGAAAGTACATCGATTGTTAAATGACTCTAAGCTGCAATTACTGCCACTGAAAGTTCTTGATTAACATTTCCTAGAAACATTTAGTCCTCCAACCTCTGTGCTTGGAGCAGTGTTAACTTGGACCGTACGAAAGAGAAGCGACCCAGAAATTGTGGGATGAAGTCAGCTTCCCACATAATGATACGGGATGTGTCCTCTGCTCCTGTAATTCTGCCTCAACCCACAGCAGAGAGCTGTTTTCCACTGCATTTTTCACCAGTGTCAGATGTTAACTCTGGGTCCGGTTCCACGCAGCGCTGCGTGTCCTCAGCTGCTCACTTCAGCGCCTCGTGGGACCAGCTCCGGGAGCCTGCAGTTAATGCTAAAGTTTGGCATCCGCCCCGGATGAAAATGAGCTATCTAGGGACAGCTGGTTGGGAGTTACAGCAAACTGCAAACAGTCTGACACAAGCAGAAGTTTGATTTCCCCCGCACTCCCTGTAAATCTGGCAGGCTAACACCCTCAGATCGGCTCCAAAAACAAACACTGCTCAACACAGGGGTAATAAAATAGGAACGAGCAATAACAAAATAGTCCATCCCAGGTGGTGGGTGATGGACGGAGCCCAAAATCTCGCTTGGTGTCTGGATGGGAGGCGTAAGGAAACTGGAGCTTAAGGAGTTACTCCGCTAAAGGGGGACCATCGTAGCAGAGCATCTGGGACACGTGCGGTCACGGCTCTTCCGCTTCCAGTCTCCAGGGAAGGACTTTGCAGCACCCCAGCCTGCAGACAAGCCCAGGAACTCCAATTAGCATTGGAATGAGAATGCTGGTATTTTTAAACCAGGGTGTGTCGTTTCTGCCTTTCTTTTAATAGGTGTCCGTGGGCAGGTTCTTCTCACAGCTCCATCCACCATTGTTTTAAAGAGCTATAAGGAACTCGACCATCAGGCCAGGCTCTCGCTTCCAGCCGCAGCCGGCAGTCCAAAGAGCTGCCATGCCGCATTCTGCCTTCCAAACCTTCCTCAGCGCCCTTTCTTCTCGAAACACTTCCATTACGCTTAAAAGCTGGGATGTTCACAGGGCATGTGGTCCCACTGAGCTGCAACATGAGCTGCATGCCGAGCTCCTCCAGCGCCTGAAAAACTCCCCTTCGAAATAAAGAGCCATTTTTGAACTCCGGGGTCAACACAGCAGCAAATTCCACCGGTCGAACGTGCACAGCGAGGGCCGGGGCAGGAGAGCGCTTGCTTTGATATCTTTAACATCCGATGCCTCCAGTTTCAAAAGTACTTGGAAAGTTTGAGATGGAAAATCGCTGCATAAAGGCCAAAAGTGCTAGAGAAGTGAAACAATAATATGCTGTTTTGCTGCTCTGCCAAATGGAAATAAGCCTTCTCAATACAGCATAAAATAATATAGAGGGAGTGACCTGCTGATCTAAGCACAGGTGGGGGGGCCAGAATTGCTTTGTTCTGACTCCCTGACTCGGTGCAAATTTAGCTTTGAATAAGTCACTCAACTTCTCTGACTCATTCCTCACAGCTGTAAAAGGTGGGTAATGTTCACTTCCCTACGGATCATCAGGAGGACTGGTTATTTATTTTGTAAAGCTTGGGCAAATTAATTCTAAGTATTACCACAAAAGATCTTCCAGAACAACATAAGCAGCAATTACAGAGCTAGGACAGAATCAAGAGCTTTCAACGTTCAAAACCGTTCCGAGCGTCGTTAGAGAAAGAGGGTTCATTTGAATGGGGAGGATGAGGGGTTTGGTAGGTGGCAGCTGGAAAGCAGGAAAATGTCATCTAAAAGTAAAATAACTGAAAAGATATTAAGCAACAGACGAGGCTGGTGCAGCTGGGTACAAATGAAATAAGCTAGCTATTAGCTGCTCTGCAAGATAACAGCATGTGAACTCTTTTGTTAGCAAAGAAATTCAGTGGTAGTGAGGAAAAAACAGCCCTGGCAGCTCCTTTGTAGGGCTGGTAAAACACAAAAAAGCACAGAGTGCCTCGCAGACCTCAGATTTGTTGCTCTACACCTACCTTTAGCGGTACCGTGGGAGAGCTCTTTCTTTGTACTAAAACCACTGCCTTTTCAAAAGTAGGTGGTTCTTTGCTTTGGGGAGGCTTATAAAGTGTTTCAAGTCTTACAAAACCCTGTGATTTTTGAGAAACTTTTGGCAGAGGAGGATGATGAAGCACAGAGAGGAAGGCTGGGTCCTTGGATGAGAGGTGAGGATCTGGCTCAGCATTCCTTACCCTGGCACTGCTCAGCCCCAGTTCAGAGGACTCAGCTCTTGCCTCTCCCAGCAGACACCAAACAAAGCAGCAGGGGATAACAACTCCCCCCTGCCAGGGGGAAGCCTTGCCTGTGCTGCAATGGCCTTGTAATAAAAGCCCCTCGTTACCAGTTCCTGAATCTACTGGGGACGCTGGGCCCAACCGGTGCTAATTTCTTACTCTGCCACGTGGAAAAAGTGAACGTAAAGCCCCCAAACTGACGCTCGTGGAAGGTCTCTGTGACAATCCCATTTAAGGGCAATGTTTTTTCCTTCCCATCTATCCCACCCATGTTCTAACGACGGTGTCCTTTGTGGTACAGGCTGCAATTAATTTAAGGGCAATTATTCAGGGAGGTTCCTGGACAGGGCTGGACTGCACTGTCCTGCCTTGCTCCCACATCGGTTTGGTTACAGTGACACACCGATTTCAAATTTAAACTGTCCCACCCCATGAATCAGACTCCTTGGACTCTGTAAAACAAACAGAAAGGGAAACGCATCTTCTACCGACTCCCAGGGAGTCTGCTGAGCTGAGGAGGGCTGTACAGAAGCTGTAGGAACGGGAATGAAAAGGACTTTGTCACATCGGTTGCCCAGCCCTATCGGCACCGGGAGAGGGGCTGACAGCAGTTTTTCCTGCTCTGGATGAAGAACAATTCAAGGGCATTCAAAGATGAAATTTGCTTAAAGACATCCGGTTATGCAGAACTGAGGGTAGTAAAATGCCTGGAGAGATACGAGCTTTTGTTATTACCAGTGAACACTGTTGGTAACCATTTCATCCGGAGCCGTTTCTGGCTGCGTGGATGCATTTGGGTACAAATTACAGGGAGGCTCGTCCCAGCACCGGGTCACAGACAGCATTAAAGCAGTAGAGACGCAGAGGTGCGTCTACAAGTCGTTCAATGGCACCTCGGGGTAACCCACAGCCCCAGCACTCCCTACCCTGGGAACGGCTCTGCCGAGACATTCAGGTGCAGCTGAACTCAAGACTATAAAAACCAAGAGTCGGAGCTCCTGAAAAAAAGGAAGGACTGGGAGCGAGGGCGGGTGCTGCCGAGGCATAAAAGCCGCCTCTGTTCGCAACGGCTTGGGCTCTGCAGGCATGAAGTCGCATGGGGAAAATGTGATCGCAGCCTTGTGCTATTTTGGTGGAAAGACTGGAAAAAGGGCAAAAGGTTTAATTTCATTCCAACGTTTCGCTCAATTCTCCTGCGCATTTTTCTGTCCAGCTCCTCCGTCTCTTTTTTGAGGGAGAACCCCGTCGGGAAGCGCTCCTTCCTGCCTCTCCAAATAGATTTTTCCCGCAGCCAGGAAAGAAGCTATTTCTGCTCCTCTGGCGCAGACACCCGTGGCGTGGCGGGGCCGTGAGGGGGAACTCCCTAGTTTCGAAGCTTTTCCCCGTGGGGATGGCGGGCTGAGGCGATGGCGGGGGGCGACACCCAGACCCGACCCCTCCCTGGGCCCGGCAGCGCCCTCAAGGCTGCGGCCTCCGCCAAGG